>NC_056734.1:72314827-72424827 GCF_019279795.1 Protopterus annectens
GTGAATATACCTTTCCAGTATTTTTGAGGGGGGAGACAGTATAGCTGTGGGGTGGTAATTTGTTAGTTCTTTTGAGTTCCCCTTTTATGGAGGGAAATAATATGGGAGACCTTCCAGAGGTCAGGGACTAGTTTTTCAGAGATGGAGTGGTTGATAAGGATGGTTACTGGATATGCTATTATGTCGGTGACAATTTTTAAAAATTCAGCTTGGAGTTTTTCTGCAGCTGGTGTGGTTAGTTTTAGCAATTTTTAATCAAGTTTACAGAGGCTGAAAGGTGAAGATGTTAAGTTGTCAATCTCTCCATTCTTGCTGGATGGGTTCGGAGCCGATCCTCGGCTCCGACTCAGCCAATACTAAAGCTCGAGAGCTAATTCCACCGGCTCGAGGCTCCCCTATATCCCACAATGCTAGGCGGTAACTACTCAGATCTCGTTTGCCGCTTAGCTGCGAGGTGCTTGCTTCTACCGGCTCTGGCAGGTTAGTGAGTTTTTCTAGTTAAAAAAAATTCTAATATCTACCCCTATCCTTTTTATTTAGTCAAGTTTATAGTACAGGGTATCCTTTTAGTTTAAATCTGGTCTTCCCTCGTTTTTATTCCCTTTTTAAGTTCTAGGCCTTTGGCCCACTCCCCTTTTTCCCTTTGTCATTCAGTGTGATTGGGTTTTTCTTTTTGGTTAAAGGGTGTATCTGTGTTTTGTGTCTGTGTCTTTTTTGTATACAGTCACTTTTTCTGGGATGTCGAAAGACTCCAAGGTCTCAGGCTTCAAGAAGTGTGACTCGTGCTGTCAAAATGTCTCTGACAGACGGTCCCACTTCTTGTGTTTATTGCCTGGGACCTTTGCACCTGCAGGACTCCTGTGCTGTTTGCCATGCATTCAGCCCGAGAGTCCTGCAGGAACGCAAAAATAAACTTATTCTTTGTGGCTTATTAAAGCCTGAAGGCCCCTCGACCCAGTCTGCGTTGGGAAAGCCTTCAAAGACTTCCAGGACATCGGCTCCAGCTTCAGAGCCGTCTGCTGGGAGCACTAATGCTGCTTTGACATCGGCTCCGGCTGGAGTCGATGTTTCGAAGACTCAAACCGTTACCGCCGAGGGTGCTAAGACTCGGTCGGCTCATGATAGTTTTATTGGAGCCACCTTCTAAGAAGAGGTTGAGGTCCCCTTCCATCGGCTCCATCCACTCGGCCCCGGGATCCTCTCTTCTGTCGGAGTGGAGCCATAGGTCCCATTCCTCTCTGTCCTCCAGGCTGTCCGACCATGACTTACAAAGGGTGGTGAGTAGACTTCTCAAGTCAGAGGCACTGGCCCAAGTGCTGCATAGCCCTACTCAACAGTCAGCGGCTATTCCCATCCCTGCTTCTGTTCCTCCTCCAACTCCTTTGAGTTCGGAGCCGGGGCTCGTCGGAGCCGTGGCTGTCAGTGCGTCGGAGCCAATAACCCTCCCTTTCGGCTCCGTCTGCTCCGATTTCCTCTTTGGAGGGATCTCTGCACCGGGCTTCCCTCGTCGGCTCCGAGGGGGCGAGTAGCATCGGACCCTTGTCCAACCCCGTTCTCCCTCTCGGAGCGTCAGCGCTGGTGAGTTCGGCTCCATCGGCCTCGGAGCCGTCCCTGTCGGTGCCGGGGGGGTCCTTGTCTCCTCAGAGCGGGGACCTTCGGCCTTGGCTGGCCTTCGAGGTCATGCGGAGCGTGCTAGACCCCGTGTCTACCCCATGGTTGGCTCCGTCAGCTCCTCCCTCTTCAGTGCCTGCGGTGGTTTCTACCCACCCCCTCGTACCAGACCGTAGAGAGCCAGCCCCTCAGGTTTACCCATTGGGAATATCCTCTTCTTCCGAGGCTTCTCCTGATCCGGCAGGGGAACCCCCTCTGAAGAGACACAGTGCAAGAGGAAGCACATTGACTCCCCT
This sequence comes from Protopterus annectens, assembly GCF_019279795.1. Taxonomy (NCBI): domain Eukaryota; kingdom Metazoa; phylum Chordata; order Ceratodontiformes; family Protopteridae; genus Protopterus; species Protopterus annectens. The sequence goes on from NC_056734.1 coordinate 72,316,735, forward strand.
GAGTCTATCACCTCGGACACCGACTTGGAGGAATCTGAAGGTTCCCCTCGGTCCCCCTCTGAGGATCTCTTTTGCTGACATCCTTGAAATCCTTAAACAGAGGCGGAACTGGCCTGCCCTTAACCCTTCAGAGGACGAGTCGGTCTACCTTGATGCTTTTGGCTCTCGCCCTTCCACCTCCTGGGTGTCTCCTCCCTTTGACCCCCTCATGGAAGTGGTGGCAAGAAAGGCTTGGACGGCCCCTGATTCGGTGGAACCTAACCCAAGGTGGCCATCAAAATTTATTACAGCCCCGAAAGAGAAACCGTTCTTATCTAAAGGTGTCTCTGTTGATGCCATGGTGGTGGCCGCAGCCACTAAGAAGGAATTAGCCAATCCTTCGGTGCCTGTCCATCCTCCTAATAAGGAGTCTAGGACCATGGACAGGTACGGTAAGCGGATGTTTTCCTCAGCGACCTTTGCCATGTGGTCGCTGAACTACTTGTGTCACTTCACCCGTCTCCAGAGGGATTTACTCAAGGATATGGGTGATGCTATGCAGGATCCAACAGCTGAGGGGTTCCAACACAAAATGAACTCCCAGTTGGCAACCCTGAATTCGATTGTCAACTCCTCCATGCGGCTTATCTCATATGCGGCCGATGGGGCGAGTAGGGCTGCAGGCACAGGTGTAGCTTTACGATGCCACGCCTGGATGCGGCTTTGCTATTTTGCAGACCCTTTCAAGGCGTCCTTCACCAATTCCCCCTTTGATGGCTCAATGTTGTTTGGACCTCAGGAGAAGGATACATTGACTAGGTGCGAGCAGGAAGGTAAGACTCTCTCTGCCATGGGAGTCCATTTTTCTACCCCTTCCAGACCTTATCCCAAAGGTCGGGGGGGGGGGAATGTGGTTCCACAAACCACAAGGAGTCTCATCTGACGCACAAAGTTGATTCACCTCTAGAGGCAGAGGGGGGAACAACAATAGATGCCACCCTAGGGGCAGAGGTGGTCCGCAAAACCAGGATAGCAGAGAGACTTTGTTTGATAAACCCTTTCAGCATCCCTGAGGAGCTGCCCGGCTGTCCACCTTTGGAGGCAGTCGGGGGAAGATTACCACTGTACCCAGAAGCCTGGCTTTCCCTCACTCAAGACAAATGGGTGCAGTCGATCATATCCGAGGGTTACAAAATCCCCTTTATTCACATCCCATCCCAACCCAAAGGATCCCTTCCAGACGTTCCACCCAGTCTAAGGGAACAAGCAGCATTAGAAATATCAAAGCTGCTGTCAAAAAGAGCTATCCAGCCAGTCACAGCAGACCAGCAAGGATCCGGAATCTACTCCAAATTCTTTTTGGTACCAAAAAAGACAGGGGACTGGAGACCAGTACTGGATCTCAGCAAGCTAAACAAGTATGTGAAGAAAACAAAATTCCGGATGGTCACGCTACAGTCCATTCTACCCTTCTTGGGTCAGGACAATTGGATGTGCTCGATAGACCTTCAGGATGCGTACTGCCATATCAAAATGCACAGACGCTCCAGGAGGTTTCTCCGCTTCAGGCTGGGAGCCAGTCACTACCAGTTCAGAGCCCTGTCCTTTGGTCTCACTACAGCCCCCCGAGTGTTCACCAAATGTATGGCAGTGGTCACGGCTCACTTGAAATGTCAAGGATTCCAGGTGTTTCCATATTTGGACCACTGGCTCCTTACCGCCACCACCAGGCGTCAACTTCTTCTATCCAGAGACTTCACCATTCAAACTTGCCAAGCTCTAGGCATTTCAGTAAATTTCAAAAAATCTGACTTGTCAATCTATTACCTTTATAGGCGCCACCTTAGACACGGTTCATATTTCTGCCAGACTGACAGAGCAAAGAGTATCAGATATCCGCAAACACGTTTACCTTCTGCTTCAATGCAACAAGATCAAAGCCAGGGTAGTCTTAAAGGTATTAGGACTCATGGCGGCTACCATTACACTTCTTCCCTTAGCTCGTTTTCACATGCGGATCCTCCAGTGGATGCTGTTTTCTCAATGGTCCTTCCAACAGCTCCCGATGTCTCACATCATTCTGCTAACCCAAACATGCAAGAATCACCTGTCTTGGTGGATGACATCACTTCAAGTTCTTCAGGGCAGACCCTTCATCCCCCCCCCCAATCGCCACGGTGACAACGGACGCCTCACTGATCGGGTGGGGGGGGGCATTATCAGGGCAGGACAGTCCAGGGCACGTGACAATCTTTCGAGTGCCACTTGCACATAAATGTCTTGGAGATGAGAGCAGTGCGTTTAGCGTTGCAAGCCCTTCAGGACTCTCTTCCCACAGGGACTATTGCAATTCAGACAGACAACATGTCCGTAGTGTGGTACATCAACAAACAGGGCGGAACCAAGTCCTGTCCCTTATGTCGAGAGGCACTCAGACTTTGGCAGTGGGCGATTTCTTCTCAGCGGTTTCTGATAGCAACGCACATTCCCGGGAAGTCCAACATGATTGCAGACAAGTTGAGCAGGGCTATTCTCATGCCTCACGAGTGGTCTCAAAAAAAATCAGTGCTGGAAGAAATCTTTCAAAGATGGGGCCGGCCTTGCTGCGATCTTTTTGCTACTCCCCAAAACAGCAAGTGTCACGATTTCTTCACCCTCTTCCCTCTACCAGGCCAACCCACCAGAGACTCTCTAGTCCACGATTGGCCCCGGGGACTTCTGTATGCTTTCCTCCCTTTTCCACTGATCTCTCAATTAATTCAGAAAGCTATCACCTCGAGAGTCACTATGATCCTCATTGCCCCTTACTGGCCTCGACAGATATGGTTTCCGTTCCTGCATCATTACCTTTTGGAGCAGCCTTGGCATCTGGACCCACTGCCAGATCTTTTGACCCACCAGTCGGGCCAGCTGCACCACTCCCTCCAATCTCTCAACCTCACAGCGTGGTTTCTCCGATTCCTACCCTAGCCAGGCTTCCTTTAATTTCTCATTCAGTCTGTAACATCCTGATAGCCTCTCACAAGTCTTCTACCAGAAGGATTTACAATAGTAAGTGGAAACGTTTTTCCTTCTGGGCAGCATCAAAAAATATAGACCGCTTCACCGCACCTATCCAGTCTATCCTAGACTTCCTGGCAGAGCTCTTTCATTTAGGCTTTTCCTCATCTACCATTAGAGTACAACTAGCTGCTATATCTAACTTTCATATAGGTGTCTCGGACTCCAGTATCATGTCCCATAAACTCTGCAAAGCCTTTCTAAGAGGTGTCTTTTTGCTCAAGCCCCCAATCAAAGATCCCCCACCTCAGTGGGACTTGAATTTGGTCCTAATGTCCTTGATTCTCCCCCCCCCTTCGAACCTGCGGCTTCATGCCCTTTTAAGTTGCTCTCATGGAAAACACTTTTTCTAGTAGCCATAACATCAGCTAGAAGGGTATCTGAACTTTATGCTCTTTGCAGTCGTCCTCCTTACTTAGTTTTCCATAAAGACAGGGTGTCCCTCCGGACTAATCTGTCCGTCTTGCCTAAGCTTTCCTCTGAGGCAAATCTAAACCAGACTATCGATCTCCCTGTCTTCTTCCCTGATTATTCCAACAGGTCGGAACAAAAGTTACATTTTCTAGATGTTCATCGCCAACTTCGATATTATTTAGACAGGACTAAACAGTTCAGGAAATCTGACCAGCTCTTCCTGTCTTATGCGGAAGGGAAAATGGGCCTACCAGTTTCTAAAGTGTCCCTTTCAAGATGGCTTACCTCTATAATTACCTTCATCTATGAAATCAGACATCAAAAACTGCCTTCAAGACCTAGAGCTCATTCAACCAGGGCATTAGCTACATCTGTAGCTTTTCAGGACAGGCTACCAATAGATTCCATTTGTGCAGCAGCCACATGGGCTTCACCTCTATCTTGCATTACAAATTGGATATGGCCTCCAGAAACCGTGCCAACTTTGGTTCCACTGTTCTCAAGAGTCTGTTCCGATAAGCCACCCGGGATAAGGTGCTAGGGACGCGGTCCCATCCAGCAAGAACGAAGGCGAGATTGACAACTTAACATTGAGAAGTTATGTACCTACCATAACGTTCCATGTTAGTTGTCTTCTTCTTTCTTAAGGCCCCACCCTCCTTTCCCCCAGCCTGGACAGACCGATAGGAATTTTTGGGATCTTCCATTGGGGCTTCCTTCCCACATGTTCTACCACCTCTATTCTCCCTTTTATGTTTGTGGTAGCTTACATACAGGTTTATATAGAGGTGGATTCTTTTTCTCTCTTCTCCATACTATGGAGACTAGAACTGCTTGGTTTTAGCTATCAAACTCAGATCTGAGTAGTTGCTGCCTAGCATTGTGGGATATAGGGGAGCCTCGAGCCTGTGGAATTAGCTCTCAAGCTTCTTTAGTATTGGCCGAGTCGGAGCCGAGGATCGGCTCCGAACCCATCCAGCAAAAAGAAGGCGAGAAGAAGACAACTAACATGGAACGTTATGGTAGGTACATAACTTCTCATTTTCATTAGTAAGGAGATGTACTTTTCATTGGGGTCAAGGGAACTTTGAGAATTAGCTAGTGCAAGTTTGGATTCAGTAAATAATTTATTAAATTGGGTGGCAGTATTAGTTGAGGTGTCTGTAGTGGTAGGGGAAGGGGTGTTGCATTTTCCTGGCTGGAGAACATTATTAGCAGCTTTCCAAAACTTTCTAGAATTATGTTGATGTTTCATTTGCATGCTGTGATACTAGTTTATTTTGTCTGTTCTGATCACTTTTTGTTTTGTTTCGGAGTTCTAAGTATGTTTATTTTGAGTTTTTTGTTTAACACTATGCCAGTTGGACCAAGCTTTATCTGTTGAATGAAGCAGTGATGTGGTTTCTTTGCTCAGCCAAGGTGCATAGTTAGATTTGATTCTAATGGTTCTAGGTGGAGCATGGGTGTTTAGTATATTTAAGAATGTGGAGTTAAAGAACCTAACAGCTTCATTAAGGTAGAGTTGCTTGATGGGATTCCAACTACAGGCTTAGTGTTGAGATAGGTTAAGAGGTTAGTACTAAGCTAACTGCCCTTGCGAGCCATTTTAAGCCTAGCCAATTATCCCTTGTGAGATTCAAACCCTGCACCTTGTGTTTGTAAGGCAAATACCTTAACCATTAGGCCACCCTCCCTCCCCAGTTAGTTGGGATGAATTGTTTTATGTATTTGTTAGGTGGTAGGTTTCTCTAGACTTGGGTGATATCTAATTATATAGGTAGGTAAGTGGTTACTCAGGCTTGTCAGGTAGGCAACCAGATTGACTTATTTAGGAAAGCTTGTTAGATAGTATCCAGTGTAGGTTATAATGTCTGATTTGTCAGTTCTAGTAGGATATTGGATTAGCTGAGTGAATCCTTGAAGGTAGATATGAGTAGTGGGTATAGTTGAGTTACATGGTGTCCAGTCAATGTTGAAGTCACCTAGAATAATGGTTTCTTGAGGGAGTGTCTCTGACGCCCAGTGGAGTAAGTTCTCAAGGGCAGATGTATTATTACCAGATGGGAAGTAGCATCCAATTATATTGATAGTTTTTCTAGTGTTAATTTTGAGGTTAGTAAATAAAATTTCGGCAGTACCTAGGTCTTGAGTAGAGATGTCTAATGTTGACATTTAGTTGGTCTTTAAATAATATTGCAACACCTCCTCCCTTTTTGTTTATTCAGTCTTTGCATATTAAATTATAGCCAGGAGCAGTAATTTCATTATTGGAGATGTCAGGTTTTAGCTATGCTTCAGTTAGAAGTACTACATCTGGTGAGTAGATGGAAAGGTTAGCATGGAGGTCATGGACTTTGATGTACTTCTAATATTAATGTTTAATATTAGCAGATCACTAGCATTTCTGGAGAGGTAAGGTAGATTTGGGGTGCATTTGTCTTGAGAAGGTTGCAGGGTTAGGAGGGCCAGAGTTGGGATGTATGTCTCCTCTGACTGACAACTCGGATGCAATGTGTACAATTAGGTTTATGATTTTGGTGAGGTAGTAAGGATGGTTTGAGTGCTGGCATGCTGAGTTTTTTACTGCTATGTGGTGATAGTTTGCTATTTAAAAGAGAGCTGGGTATATGCAGTGTTTGAGTGCTGTAGATTTTGTGGTATGTGCAGTAGTTGTGATATGGTGAGGAGCTGATATTGGATTAGCATGGTAATAGGAGGTAATATTTGTAAGTAAGATTAGATATGAAATTGTGAATGTGAGAGGAGCATGTTGTGGCTTTGTTTAGGCTAGAGAAGTGAGTAAGATTACAGATGTAGGCATTAAGGTGACTATAGCTAGCTACTAAGAGTAAGTGTTAGAGTACTCTAAACTGTGCTGAATAATCTATAGCTAGTTTTTGGCTGAGCAGCTAATTTGAAGCTTGATGGTTCAGGTAGTGTTTGAGAAGGGTGTAGAGTTGAGATGAGGCTTGGTTGAGGGAGTTTGTAATGCTTAATTGGAGAATACAGTGATTGAACCATGTAGTATGGTGGGTGGGGTTTAAAGGGTGTAAAGTTAAGGAAAGGGGTGGGTGGGAATGGCGGTAGGGTAGGGAAGTGGAGTTAGCCTGAGCATAGCGAGGGCAAATGGAGTAGGCAGGGCCAAGTTCAAGAAAAGAAGCTATGAAAACAGTCAAGGTTAGTATGTAAGAGAGGGTACTATTGGGAGACAGACGAGGAATTTGTTTATGGAGAAAATGATACGGGGGAGCGTTTGTGTGAGAGAGAGAGGAAAACAATGAGTCTAGGACAGACAATAGTGAAATAGTACTTGATATAGAGAGAGTAGTCTGGAAAAAGACTGCGATAAGATAATGTGAAAGGCAGTACTGAGAGAGGTTAAGGATATGCTGCTACTAGAAAATGTTAACATCAGGGGCAGGATGGAGCAGAGAGCAACAGGGCTAGAGTACAGGGACATAAGAAGTTACAGCCTGGTATTGGTGATGTACGAGGGGCCACCAGCTTATTTTAACTGTAGCTATTCAGAAAAAAACAGCAGTACATACATTAAATAATATAGAGATCCAGGCAGAGAGAGGTCAGTGTCCAGCAGGATATTGGGCAGTGGTTCAACTTTCTTGATGGTGGTTCTTGAAATGTTACTATATTTTTCTTCATTCATTTGGATGACTGGTTATGGCAGGAAGAGGTCAGAGTGGACTGTTCAACCTGGTAACATAAAAAAAAATAGAACATTTAGTGAAAACACAAATATACAGACTGTGATAGGGGTGTGAAAAAGGAGAAGATTAACAGATATAAAGGGGAAAAATAGAGGAGATAGAGGCAAAAGAGGAATAATGTATGTTAGTTGTAGTTGTATATTAAAAGGAGCTTTACAGATACTGATTACAGCAGAAACGTTCTGCTTGGCACACAGCAATGTCAGAAAAATACAGTAATAAAAATATATAGTAGTTTGAATATCATGTGGAATTATCGTGGACATTATAAAATGGTCCCGGTTAACTGAGAGGAGCTTAGTGTGTAGCACCACCTAGTGTTTACAACTAGACACAAATAGGTTAAGCATGATTTTAGCATTCTTTAGGCGGCTTTCCATAAGTAACATCAGCAATGGGAGAGGCATATGAAATGTAAACAAATATAACAGCAGTTTGAAACGGTTCTATAGATGTAAATAATGCTAACAATAAGTAACAAATTAGACAACAGCATGAGGCATTATACTTAATGAAACCAATAATGCTGTTTATGGAGTGAGCACAAGCTAGGTGGGAGAGGGGCATTAGCAAAAGGGAGGAAAAAGAGGGGAAAAATTACTGTAAAATAAGCCAGTGCAATGAGAAGGAAAGGAAATTAACTTTGCAGAATAGTCTTGTACAAGAGAATTTTTGTGGGCTGGCTCAGTTATGAAGATAGAAACTGTCAAGAAAAATCTCCCAAACATTCAATTTTGCTTGCTGATCACTTGTTTTACTTTATTCTCATTATTTGCATCTGCTAAACTTTAAACAAAAAAAATAAATAACAATCACCAAGTGCAGCAGAATAACTTCTACTACCTATATGGAGAGCCAGATTAGCACTGTGACTTTGTTTGGATAGCAAAGTTATGTGGGTAATCTTAAGGCTGTAGACTGCACGTACAGTTTTACAAGCACATGACTGTACTCAGTAGCAGGGCTACAGCTTTTGCTGACAAAACAGTAATACCAATAGCTAAATTCCTACCAAATAGGGTCAGACTTCCATAAACAAGTTAGAAACATAGCAATATATGCTAAAACCGGACAAAAAATGGTTGTACCAATAGCTACTTCCTATCATATAGGGTCAGTCTTCCAAGAACAAGTTAGAAAATTAGCAGTGCGTGTGTAACCCAGAGACAGCAGCAGTTATCTGTCTAATGTAAGTTCATTGCCTTATTAGTCACTAAGCATTGGTGTCCAAAAGCTGCAAGGAAATTCAGCAGTCCAGGTCAGTAGTAACTATAAAGTCCCTGGCTGCCGTAATACCAGCATATACGGCATACTGTAGGCAATATTAAACCAAAATATAGAACACTGACCAATAATACAACATACGTTTGCAAAATTCCAGCGACTTACTGTGTAAGTTAGTTGGAAGAGCAGCTTACGTGAAATGTAATCAGTAGAAACTATGGAGTTGGCACTTGTACATCACCATGGCAGGTTCAGGGTGAGCCGAAACATAACAGGGAGGAAAGAAAGGGTGCCAAAAGCGAAGGATGTTTTAAATGGCACAAGTCATGGTAGGTAGGGGTGGGGAATATAGATCTAACGTGAGAAATAGAGGATTGTAAAAAGTAGGACTGTTGGGCAGAGCCAAGTACAAGAAAAAAAGCTATGAAAAGAATCAGTCAAGGTTAGTATGTAAGAGAGGGTACTGTTGGGAGGCAAAAATGTTTTTGTTTCTGTGGATTATTTTTGAGTCTTTCTGTAAAAAAAAACAAAAAAGTGACACTTAAAGCCTTTAAAATTTTACTGGTTTTGCTGCTTGCTTTCCCTATGAAAGAGGCATTACTTTTAGCTTGACCATGGAACAAACTATCAGCCCCAAAGTCTGTCCTTCTTCCAACCACAAAAAAAAGTAAAAAAAAAAAAAAAAGTTAAGCAAACAGCCTTTGCCACCACAGCAGGCTAGCAGTTTGCTTCAACCCCTGGTGGGTAACTCTGCTATAGTCATTGCTCAATGCCCTTCTATTCTGCTGTTGCAGTATTCTTTACATGAGGTAGAGTGCCTGCCAAGCGACCCAGTGTCAGCCAGTATACAAAAGACTTTGTGCCTAGGGTTTGTGGTGGATTGCATGTAGGCTGCTATCGGCCTTAGGCCATAAAAGCAACATCTGCACGCACCATCCTCAGAACTTTGCTGCCAGACAGAGCGCGTCTCCCGTATGTATGGTCTGCTTGATGAGTTTACTGTTTCACCGTCTCAGATAAGTGCCCCAATGGGGAATCCTTTTTATATTTTTTCATTGTGTATAGGGTTTAATGTCATCCAAGAAGGGCAAATGCCAGTGTGGACTTCGGACTCCACATAAGGACAGCCACCAACAGTGCCTTTTCTGTCTTGAGCTCAACCATGACCATAAGTCTTGCCCATTCTGCCAATCCTTTGTTCTCAAGACCTTAAGAAGTAGGATGAATTCTCTTTCCATTTATTTAGAGAACCAGTGGTTAAAACTTCTTGCTAAAAAAGCAATGGTGGGCCCCTCAGGGCTGGAGGCTGAGTTTTTAGTGAAGCAGAAGGCCAAGAAAACTAGGCTGGAAGTTTCAGCTGTATCTCCACTAACTGACATCTCTCCAAAGATGGTTGTTCGTCCACAGATACAATCAGGGCTTATGTCCGATCCACAAGCTGAGCCCATTGCAGAGGTTGCCTTGGAGCAGGATTTCAGCACATCCTTGGAGGTACCTCAGGTATCCAGTCTGGGCATCCAAGGGGGGGACCCACACTCATGATTACTGAAGGCCCTAAAGGGATCTTCAACATTCTAGTTTGGGAAGAAGTGGACTCCTACATAATTGAATGTAGGCCTACGCACACCCCAATGTCCCTACATGGATTTGATATTCTTTACAAAAATAAACAAAAGGTTAAACATGTCTCTACCCTCTGATCCTCAGAGAGATTGGCAGGCTTTCTCACAGGTCATTTTTAATGCTCTCCTGTCCCTTAGAACTCCTACAGGGGTTTCAGTTCCGACCTCTCTCTGGACTGCTTCACCTCAGTAGAGGGTCAGGGAAGAAACCTCTTCAGAAGAGGAATAATCTGATTCACTTGCCTACTCATCACAAATCCCCCCTCTCCACTAAAGTATGCTTTCCAGAGGAAGATTCCAATGGGGCTGATTCACCAACAGAGGAAATTTCCTGTAGTTGGCACCCTGATCACAGTAAAGGAACATTTCAAGTGGGAAAGCACTGAAATGTCTGATGATCAAAAACACTACTATGACTTCCTGCAGATGGACACCCCCAGCCATTCAACTGTCCTACCTGCATTCTTAGATGCAATTGCATCTTCAAGCAAAACACCAGATTCACCATCAGCAGAACCCACAAAATGCCCACAGATTTTATAAGGTGCCTGCTAACTGCAGGTTTTTATTCAAAGCACCCTCTGCTGGACCCATTGGTCATCACTGTGGCTTCAGACAAACTCTCTAGGCTTCTTGCCTCAACCTCCTTGCTTCCTTCTGACAAGGACATTAGCCATATAGAGAGACTGGGGGAAAAAGTGTACATGTCCGCCACCCTTACCTTTAGGGCAATCAGCTGCCAAATCCATATGACAAAATACTCTTTAGCGCTCTTGTCCCAGTTATCTAAAATTATTTCAGATATGCCTGATTCTGAGAATAAATCTCTGGTTATGTCTTTGTTGGATACATCATCTCAGGTGACCTTCCACTCAATAAAATGTAGCTATGATGCAGCAGAGGCTTCAACTAGGGCAGCTGCCTCAGGATCTGTCCTTAAATGATTTGCATGGTTAAGGCTCCAACCCTTAACAGGGGATAGTAAATCCAAATTGATGGATGCCCCTCTGGACAGTTCAGCCCTGTTTGTCCCTGTGGCTGCTGACCTATTTAAAACTCTGCAGGAGAAGGGTAAGGAGGTGAAGGACTTGGAACACTTCCTGGTATCCCCTGCCCCAAAATTCCAGAGGAACTATCCTTCTAAGCCTGCCTTGGTAGAAGACGATCCAGGCCACTTCAAACCAAGACAAAAAAAAGTCTGGAAAGAGACAACAATCATTTAGGACTCCTAAACAAGCTCCACCACAAAAACAACCCTTTCCAGACAGGCCAGGGTCCATTTGACTATTTGGACACCAAATCTCCCCACCCATTTCCCTCCACCTCTCAAGTCCAGCTTGGGAAAACATTACTCGGGACTCTTGGGTGCTTTCCATCATAAAAATTGGTACTGCATGGTCTTGGAGTCTCTACCTCCTTTCAGGGGCATTTCCCAACCACCCAAAGAACAATTTCCACTGTTTTCACAGGTGTTGCAAGACCTGTTGGATCAAGGCACTATTCAGTATGTCCCAGTTCATCAAAGGGTTTTGTTCCAGGATGGTTCTAGTTCCAAGGAAAGAAGGCCCATGGAGACCCAGCTTAGACCTTTCCTTCTTCAACACCTACCTGAAAGTACCCACCTTCAGGATACTCGCATTACAAACTCTGTTCCCTCTGATCTTACCTCAAGCCTTTATGCCCTCAATAGATATAAGGGATGCCTACCTTCGTATTCTAATTCATCCTGGTTGCAGGAAATATTTAAGATGTCCTTCAAGAATGCAACTGCAGTCATAACATATGGGTTGTCCTGCCTCAGGCAGCCCTCGGTCGGCCGGATTCCAAAGTCTGGGTCTGACGTCTGATGTCGCATTTCTCTCTGACGTCAGAGCGGCTGGAGTATATAAGCATCAGCCGACGCCATTTTCTTCAGTCTTTCTTGCCGCGCGGTGCCCGAAGCAGAAGCAGTTCGCAAGTGCCGGTCGGTCAGCTCCTGTATTCTTCGATCCAAAGTCATCAAAAAAGCTAAGTACCCCGTTTGGGACCTTTTCTTGCCTCAGCCGATGTCAGAAATTACTGAAAGTTAACAATTGTCTGTCTTGTGGTAAACAAATACCTCATAAGGATTTCCACTCTTACTGTCTTCCTTGCCTTGGCCCAGACCACGACGTCTCGGCCTGTGTCGCCTGTGCTCGCTTCAATAAGCGCACTCTCAGGCGCCGGGCGGAGTTCGCTGAAGACTTTTTCAGCGATAAATTTGCTTATACAATGCCGTCGGAACTTCCGACATCGCAGACTCCTAAGAAACGAAAAGACCGGGACCGACATCCTCGGCCCGCGTCTTCCACCGACTCCACGCCAAAACCTACTGCAAGTGCTCCGGTTCCCCCTGAGACTGTTATTTCACCGCTCCGAACCGAAGACACCGCATTTCCGATACCTCCGTTACCGGAGGCCACACCGACGCCAGTTATAGATTTTCCTCTGGATACTGAAACCGAGGAAATGCCCGAGACCATTGCTGTAGATAAGGTCACTCCTGCACGTGGAGCTGCTAGGCCTCCTATGGCCATGTCTATTAATGCCTATGCACGTGCTAAGGCAGCCAGTAAGACCAAGCACCTTACTGTTAAAACCTTACCTCAGCCTACTCCTGAAACACAAATCATGACTATGGCTGCAGACTTAATTTCCATGATTAGAGGTTCACAGGCCCATCCTGAGAGAGGATCCCAGCCTCCTTCTGATAAGAGGCCCCGGGTTGAACCATCGCACCCTATCCCTTCAGATGAAGATTGAGGACTCTGTTCACTCCGATGGCCAGGAAGAGCTCTTCCAGACCTATGAGGACTCGGATGCAGAGGACTCCATCCTTGGCCTCCCTCCTGAGGACATTTCTTTTGGGGAAGTTCTGCATACCATGAGGGAACATTTTAAGTGGCAAGGCCAGGAATATTCTGATTCCAGAAAGCGCCTTTGAACCTTCCTTAAAAAGCCCCAACACAGGCCCCTGGCTATACCTCCTGTGCTTGATGTTTTGGATGACCTATACTCTGACTCCAGTGTTACCCCGGATACTCTTCCTCTTGCTCCAGCCAAGCCAGACAGATATTATAGGGTCCCAGAAACACATTCTCATTTCTTTAGGGCCCATGCTGTTGATTTAGAAACTATTTCTCAGGGACCTAAAGGGGTTTCAGCATCCACCTCTAAAATCCTTTGCCTTCCAACAGGAAGCTAGGTCATTAGAGATGGGGGAAAAAGGTCTACACCTCCACTACTTTATCTATGAGAGCTCTGAATTGCCTCTTTCATATGTTTCAATATCAGGATTACCTGTTAGATGATTTACAGAAAACTTTGGCCTCTCCTGAACCTTTAGACAGGAAGTCTTTGCAGGAAGCTGTACATAATTCTCAGCAAGTCAGCAATCACTTTCTGCAGTGTGGATATGATGCATTGGAAGCTTCATGTAGGGCAGCTATGACAGGGGGTCATTCGTAGACATGCATGGTTAAAAGAACAACCTCTACCAGATCATGTTAAGGCAAAACTTCTTGATGCACCCTTAGAAAAGAACAAGCTTTTTGGTGCTAATGCTAAAGATGTGTTAAAGTCCATCGAGGAAAAAGCAAAATCAGTTCAGACGGTCAAAGATTTCCTCCAGGTTCAGCCACCCAGATTCAGCAGGAATTGGCCTTCTAAAAACTGGTCCTTTCCTAATCCTGAAAAATTTCAAAGGGGTAAAAACAGGCGTGGCTGAGGAAGAGGACAATACAGAGGTTCTTACAGGGGACGACAATGGCAACCAGCAAACCAAAGAAGTGACACAGGGGTCTCCCCTGCCCCACAGGGACAATCTCAATGACGTTCCTCTACTTCCACTGACCAAGGAGCAAATAGAAGCTCCCTTGGGCGGAAAATTATCTCTGTTTTCAGACAACTGGCACAAATTGACAAAGGACAAATGGATTTTTGGACATTATAGACCAAGGTTACAGGTTCCACTTTCATACCTTACCAAGAAAACAAGGCATGCCAAACCTACCACAAAACCAGAGGGTAGAGGCTATCAAGCAAATTTCTCTGCTTGCTCAGATCAAAGCAATAGAAAGAGTTCCACAACAAGAACAAGGCCAGGGGTTTTACTCAAGACTGTTCCTTGTTCTAAGAAAAGAAACTCAATGGAGACCAATACTGGATTTGTCCGCATTAAACACCTTTCTCATAGTACCAAAGTTCAAAATGCTGACTCTACAGCAACTCCTTCCCATGCTGGGCAAGGGGTCTTGGCTGATTACTCTGGACCTCAAGGAGGCATACCTGCATGTCCCTATCAGACACAGCTGCAGAAGATACCTCAGATTTCTTGCAGGGCCAGAGCATTATCAATCCTCAGCATTGCCATTTGGCTTATCTACTGTGCCCAGAGTATTCACAAAATGCCTGGCTTCAGTAATTGCTCATTGCAGGCTCCACGGGATCCAAATTTACCCGTACCTGGACGACTGCCTCATACAAGCGGACGACAAATTGATTTTGACAAAAAACTTGAACTATGTCATACAATTGCTACAGGCTCTGGGATACACAGTCAACTTCCAAAAGTCAAGACTTCAGCCATCCCAGCAAATAACCTTCTTAGGAGCCAATCTAGACACAGCCTCTCAAATGGCTTACCTGACAGAAGACAAGCAATAGAAGTTAACTCATTATTTCAAAGGTTTGGCAAAACTCACCCAGATGACTGCAAGGAAAGTCCTACAGGCCCTGGGTTACATGGCATCCTGCATTCTCCTGGTTCCATTAGCAAGACTACACATGAGAAAGCTTCAATGGTACCTAAAAAGCCTATGGTCTCAGCACAGCAACAACCTAGAGACAACCATACCGCTCATTCCATGCCTACAAAAGGAATTTCTATGGTGGGCTTCGGTAAGCCAGGCAAGCACAGGTATGTCATTCAAAAAACCTCAGATAACACAGACCATGACCACAGACGCCTCAGACCTTGGATGGGGGGGGTGCACATGGAGGGCAGATGTATACAAGGACAATGGTCTCCAAAGGAAACACATCTGCATATAAACCAAAAGGAAATGCTGGCAGTAATGCATGCCATCGAGGCCTTTCGACAACAACTTCAGCAAGGCCATCTACTGATACGGACAGACAACACCACTGTGATGTGGTACATAAACAAGCAAGGGGGCACCCATTCTTAGCCCCTTTGCAGACTGACAATGAATCTTTGGGAAAAATCACTGAGCCTAAACATACAGTTGCAATCCCAGTTTGTTCCAGGCAAAGACAATGTGCTGGCGGACAGCCTAAGCAGGAATTTCATAGATCCACACGAGTGGAGGTTACATCCGAAAATCTTCACACAACTCACCTCGACATGGAGCAGGCCAGAAGTAGACCTATTTGCCTCCCACCTCAACCATCATCTACAAAAATTCTGTTCAAGGACATATCATCCACAAGCTTGGAAAATAGATGCTCTTTCATTCAACTGGAACTCCCTAAAAATCTATGCATTTCCACCCCTGCCACTGATGACCACAGTATTACTAAAGATCAAAGCAGAGAGGCCCAAGGGGATCCTAATAGCTCCACACTGGCCAAGACAACACTGGTATCCACTACTACGGAGCATATGTCCCAACAAAAAGTGGGCCCTTCCCCAATGGCCCCTACTTTTGACTCAACACAACTTCAAAACAGTGCATCCAAACCTTCAGACGCTGCAGCTAACAGCCTGGGAGATTCCATGAATAACCTCAATCTATCTCTCTCCAAGGAAGTTCAGCGGATATTAACAGAAGCTCGAAGACCATCCACCAGAAAGGTTTACTTAGCAAAATGGAAGAGATTCAGCATTTGGAATACCAGCAAGGGACATGATGCATCATTGAACATCCCAGTCATCCTGGAATACTTGGCAGATATGCTACAGAATGGACTCTCCTATTCTTCCATAAAGATACATGCTTCAGCTATTTCAGCTAGATATAACACTGATCCACCTGTGTTTTCACATCCTTTGTTAAGGCAATTCCTCAGGGGAATCAAGAACATTAAGCCACCAAGAAAGGCTCCAGTGCCAGCTTGGGACCTCAACTTTGTCCTAGAAACACTGACTCTACATCCCTTTGAGCCAGCAGCTTCAGTGGACTTACAGTTTCTCTCATGGAAGACAGCTTTCCTGTTGGCAATCACCTCAGCAAGAAGGGTTTCGGAACTACAGGCCCTAATGGCAATACCACTGTTCATAATCTTTCACAGAGATAGGGTCTCCTTAAGAACCAACCCTACTTTTATGCCAAGGGTGGTATCCAGGGTTTCTTTAAATCAAGCTATTCACCTGACTACTTTCTTCTCCAATCCTGAGAGCAAAGGGGAAAGACTGTTGCATACCTTGGACATACACAGACAACTTCGCTACTACCTGGACAGAACCAAGACCAGTAGGAAGTCTGATCAGCTTTTTGTAGCTTACGCCCCTGGAGTACAAGGAAAAGCAATTTCCAAACAGACTATTTCAAAATGGATTGGACATTGCATCAGATTTTGTTATTCCTTCCATGGGAAGAATGTTCCAGCCAATGTCAGACCACACTCCACCAGAGCTACAGCCACCTCTACAGCATTCATAAGAGGGGTGCCTACAAAAGACATTCTAGAAGCTGCTACATGGAGCTCCGTGCATACATTCTCCAAACACTACAATCTCCCTTTATACTCCAGATCCAGAGCAGGCTTTGCTTCGGCAGTCCTGCAGGATTTGATTGCTACACCATCTCTTTCCTAGAGCATTCCTCCTCCCCCAGCTAAGCTATGGTATTCAACCCATATGTTATGACTGCAGTTGCATTCTTGAAGGACATAGTACAGTTTTGTACCTACCATAAATGTAGATGTCCGATAGATATGCAACTGCAGTCGGATTTTCCCTCCCTCCATACCCCTCTATGCCTTGGGTCCACTCCTATCCCTGTTTCTCTTAGCTGGGGATATCTGTTATGGTGTATCTGTTTATTGCTTACTTATTTGTCTGGAATCCTGTTTTTGTCTTCCAATTTGATTACAGCCTTCATTGGAGGGCACCTGGCATCTGGGGCAAGAAACACTGAAGAAAATGGCGTCGGCTGATGCTTATATACTCCAGCCGCTCTGACGTCGGAGAGAAATGCGACATCAGCCGACGTCGGACCCAGACTTTGGAATCCGGCCGACCGAGGGCTGCCTGAGGCAGGACAACCCATATGTTATGACTGCAGTTGCATATCTATCGGACATCTACATTTATGGTAGGTACAAAACTGTACTATTCTTTGTAGCCTCTGGACACTTTCAGTTTTCAGCTTTGCCCTTTGGTCTTTTTACCACCCCAAGGGTATTCCCAAAATGCCTAGCACTGGTTGATGATTCTGCAGATTGCATGGCATCCAAGTTTTCCCATACTGATGACCTTCTTTTCCAAGCAGTCAGTCCAGAGGCACTAGGGCAAAATCTCAGCCATGCTATTTCCATTCTTTTTTCCCTAGGATTCACTATAAATTACCAAAAATCTCTCATCTCCCCACCAAAAATCTCTCATCTCCCCATCACAAGAACACATTTTCTTGGGATGCAGAATCCAAACAGACCTCATGAAGGTATTCCTCCCCATTCAGAAGGCCCAGGAGCTCAGTGCTTTCTTTCAAAGTCTCATTTCTCTCTCACATTTCAGCCAGAACTTTTCTCAGAACCCCGGGCTTCATGGCATCAATCATCCCTATGCTCCCCCTGGCAAAAACGCACATGAGGAAGTTGCAGTGGTTCCTGAAATCATTCACACCCTCTAGAGTTCCAAATTCCCATTCTTCCCTGCCCAAAGAGGGAAATAACCTGGTGGATTCAACAAGTTTTTGCCAATCCAGGTCTCCTCGTGGATTCAACAACTCTCTGCCAACTCAGACCTTCCACATCATCCTTTTTCACAAGTAAAAGACCTGTACACAGATGCCTCAGACACAGTCGGGGAGCAGCTTTTGTTTCCATGAAAGCACAAGGCACGTGGTCATCCTCTCAAAGAAAGGATCACATCAGTATAAAAGAAATGAGAGTATTGTTGCTGGCACTCCAGGCCTTTCAGTCACTCCTCATTCCACTGCCCTTAAAATTTTTCACAGACAACATGGTAATCCTTTGGTATGTGAACAAACAGAGGGGGGACCAGATCTTATCTGCTGTGCAAACTAGCCCTGCAAGTGTGGGAGCTGGCAGTCAAATTGCAGACACCCCTTCAGGCAGTATACATTCCCTCAAGCCTAAATGTATTGGCAGACACATTGAGCAGATCCAAAACACAACCCACGAATGGATGCTTCACATTGATGTGGTGTTGGACATTGTCCACCAATGGAGTACCCCACAAGTAGATCTCTTTGCCTCTCCCATGAACAGACAACTTGCTCAGTTTTTTGCCAGAGACCCCACACCCTCTGGTCTGGAAAGTGGATGCACACATTTTCATGGAGAGGGATATTTCTATATGCATTCCTTCCCCTTCCTCTCATTCCAAATGTCCTACTAAAGGGTAAAGCAGGATGGTCAAAAGGGATCATCAAGATTTTTGGTCTGACAGCATTGTTTCACTTTATCCCTGCATTTAGCCAAATGCAATTACTGCAAGTTACCCCACAGACTGAACCTACTCACACAACACAAGGGAACCCTCATCCACACTCACCTGTCAACCCTGTAGATGGCGTGGGTGATAAGGCCTCGATTCCTTTCAGACACCTTTTTTTCAGAGGACATGCTTAGGGTACTGCAGGAGGCCAAGAAACCCAATGCTATAAAATCCTATTTATCCAAATCGAAGAGATTTTCACTTTAGTGTCTCTCACATAACCTGGACCCACAAACAGTGGAAGTCCCAATGGTTCTGTCATACCTCTGTGAGTTGCTATAGATGCTGGTCTAACTTATTCTTCAGTGAAAGTACACGTCTGCTATCTCTGCCTGTCTGCATCTCTCACCACCCCACAGCTTCCAGATTTGAGGCCAAACAATTCCTGAAAGGAGTCCTTCACATGAGACCTCCCAGGAAACCAGCTCCACCCCTGGGATCTTAACTTTGTCTTGGAAAAACTGACCGTAACTCCTTCTGAGCCAGCGGCTTCTCTCTCTCTAAAATACTGCTCCTAGAAAACAATCTTGCTGTTGGCAATCACTCCTGCCAGAAGGGTTTCTAAACTCCAGGCCTTTATGGCCTCCCACCTTCCTGGTGTTCCACAAGGGAGGGCATCTCTCTGCACCAAATCCCTCATTTGTGCCTAAAGTGGTAAATGAGTTATCCCGCAACCAATCTATCCATCTTCCTACCTTTTTCCCATCACCTCAAAGCTCTACAGAAAGAGTTCTGCATACTCTGGATGTGCACAGGCAGCTAAGGTTTTACCTAGACAAAACCCAAGAGTATTAGGAAATTGGGTCACTTGTTTGTTTCCTTTCACCCTAGAGCCCTAGGGCTTCCTGTCTCAAAACATACTAGTTTCAGATGGATTTCGAAGGCTATCTCCTTCTGTTATGAATATCGTGGAAAGAGCCTCTTTCTAGTGTCAAAGCACACACTACCAGAGCTATTGCCTTCTCGGTCCCTTCTTCAAAGGGTTAGACACCAGTTCCATTCTGGAGGCAACTACTTGGTCATCAGTCTATACCATCACCAAGGATTACAAACTGGACAACATCTCCAAATCCATGCTGGGTTCACCACAGCCATTTTCCATGGCTTCCTGGAAAGCTCCTCTGCTCCTACATCCTGCCTCTCCTCATGAGCTTTTGCATTCTCCCTCATGTAAAGAATACTGCAACAGCAGAATAGGACATGGATTAGTTGTGTAAAATCTTACCATAATGATAGATATCCTTCTCTTCTCTGTTGCAGTATTCTGTCCCTCCCTCCATCCCCCTGGGACTTGTTCTTCCTTGGATGTGCTTACCCTACATACCTATTTCTCAAACATTCTCCCTGGAGCACTCAGTTCTGAGGATGGTGCATGCTTATGTCACTTTTATGGCCTATGTTCGATAGCCAACGTGCAATGTACCACGCACCCTAGCCTTTTGTATACTGGCCAATGTCTGGTTGCTTGGCAGGCAGTCTCCCTCGTAAAGAATACTGCAACAGAGAAGATAAGGACACATCATTATGATAAGATTTTACACAACTAATCTTTTCTTGGATCACTCATCTTTTATCCCAGATCCTTCTGGTGTAGCACCTATAGCCACTATAGACAGGGAGTTAACCATATCCTGTGTGGATAATGAGGTCCCTTCAGTGGACAAGGGAGATCCACTCTTGTTGGTCCTGGGAGAGAGAATAGGGAAGGCTTCCTGTTCTGTCAGAATCCTCTTCCATCCCTGGGGAAGCTGCTGCTGCTATTGATAACACTGTTGCCCATATTCCCTGTCAAAAAGAAATGGAACACTAAACCTGTATATATGCCTCCTCACATTTCTTTGGGCAGTAGTTATTTACTAGGTCTGACTCTGGGTTTAATTAAGACTATTGATTCTTCCTTTAAACTAGTTTCTTGTTAAACAAAGATGGATACTTTTCCTGAAGAGATTTGAAATTCTAAATCTGGGCAGGAAGATGAAGGGGGGGGGGGAACAGATAGTTTTCTCCTCACTTTTCAGATTCAGACTCTGAGTAGAGCTCAATTTCTGATTTTCTGTGTGGGGGGGTTCTCTTCCTCTATTTACATAATGTGCCACTGTGCTCAGTGGGAGAGCATTGAGGTTTCTCAGTCCCTCAGGAAATACTATGAGCTGTTACAGAAGGAATTTCCAGAACCTTCACCTATTTCTGCAGTTCTTTCATAGGTAGGTACTATGCCATTGGCCCTAGGGCCTATGTAAGCCTAGCCAAAAAGGTACCCAGGCTTTTGCCACCCATGAAAATTATTTTCCTGTGCCCCTGTCAAACAGACCCACAGAAGTGATCCCGGGGGTGAATTTCCTATATCCCATCCAATCATCAAGATTTTTCTTGGAGTGCTAATGAGGAGCTCTGTTTGATATAGATAGGTAGTCTGTTCCAGAGTATGGGAAGTCTCTGGGACAGGAATCTATTTCTTGAGCATGTTCTGTTTATTGTGGTGACAAGGTTTAGGTAGTTAGAGCATGTAGCTCAGAGGGATTGGGATTTCTTTAAGTGGAGCATGTCCAACATCTCTGGGTTTGACCTAGCTTTGTATGTTAGGCAGAGATCGCCTCTGAGTTGGTGATATGCAACTGAGTAAAGCTGGAGTTTTTTGAGACAGTCTGTGTAGGCCATCTGTTTGAGGCCAGAAATCCTCTTTGTGAGGTATTTCTGCAGCCTTTCCAGTTGTTGTAGATGTCTTGTGAGGTACATACCAAAAGGGGCGTTGTACTCTATAAAGGGTCTAATGAGTGATGAGTAGAGGGGAACAATGACCTCTTTTTTTTTTTCTGGATGAGAAACCTTTTGTGATTAGGTGTGCCACATAGAAGGATTTCCTGCCCACTGTGGCGATATGATTATCAAAGGAGAGACTACTGTCCACCTGCATCCCAAGGTCTCTTACCACACTTTTGGTGTTAAGTAGACTACCGCCTATATGATAGTTCATGGGTACAGAGTTTCTACCAAAGGGGATGACAATGCACTTTTTGGCATTGAGCTTGAGGCCATGGCTTTGACACCAGGCATCTGTCTCAGTGAGGCCCTTTTGTAGGATGTCCACATCGTTAGGAGTTTTGATTATGGCTCCTAGTTTGCAGTCATCTGCAAACTTAGTTAGCCAAAGACCTTCTGTGTTAGCCTGTACTTCAGAGAAGTAGATACCAAACAGGAGAGGACTCAGGACTGAACCCTGTGGTACTCCACTTGTCACTGGTCTGAAGTCAGATTTGGAGTCTTCTACTTTCACAATGTGGGTTCTGCTGTGAGCCAGTTGGCAACCCATCTTGTGACTTGGGGATTTATACCTAGTTTAGTGAGTTTATAATTCCAGAATGGGGGATGGTGTCAAGCCTTGGCAAGATCTAGATAGACTGTTGTGAACTACCTTACCCTTATCTATGGCTTTGGTGACTGCTTTAAAGAAGTCTATCAGGTTTAGGAGACATGATCTGCCTTTTACAAACCCGAACTGTGTTGTGTTCAGAGTTTGGAGATTACCAATGTCTTTGCTTGAGTTCCATGATGATACTTTCCATGGCCTTGCAGACCAGGCTCATCAGGCAAATGGGGCTGTAGTTCCCAGGGTCTGTCATGGGTCCCCCTTTGTGGAGTGGGATAACAGTCATGGTGCGCCATTCAATGGGCACAAAGCCTGGGGTAAGGCTATGATTGAACATGGTACTTAGGTGGGGTGCCAGTTCATTCTGTAGTTCATGTAGAATGCAGCCTGGGATGTTGTCAGATCCCATGGATGCTGTGTTCTTGGCTTTGGAGAGTGAGGTTTTTACCTGTGCAGCCATGATTACAGGAACTTTGCATTCTTCCGGTATAGAGATGGGCCCTTTAGGGGGGTAAAGTTAGAACTGAACCTATCTGCCAGGATGTTGGCAATATCAGTTGGTTCTGTATATTTAGTGCCATTGTGCTGTAACTCAGAGCAGATCTGAGTGTTGCCATTGAGATTCTTGACATAGCTATAGAATGCTTTGTGGTCGTCTTTAAAATCAGTGGTGATTTTGTTTTCATAACTTGCTTTGGAGGATTTTATGAGGGATCCCAGCTTCTTACTGAGGCTGACCAGGGAGTTCCTCCAGTCATGGGTTATTACTCTTTTTTGCAACAGTTTCTTTTGTTGTAGAGTTTGACAAAAGACCACCAGATTGGCTTCCTTTTTTGGAGGATAGTATCTTGGCTCTGTTAGGGATAGCACAATCCATGCACTCGTGTAAGTGCTTACAAAGTGCATTTGTGTAGGATTCAGCAGTCGTACCTCTATTGTCTATCTGCATGGGTGTCGTGAAGTTTGCCACTTCTGTCTTAAGAGGCGTGAAGTTGGCTTTAGAGAAATATTTTACGGTCGTTTCCCTAATGGGGGGTGGGGGCAGGATGTGGATGTCTAGGGTGATTGTGGTCGGATCTGACCAATGAGGAATTGACCTCTGGTGTGGAACACCATTTGCCCATGTTGGTAATGACCAGGTCTAGGATATTGCTGCCCCTGGTGGAGGTGTGGATAAGTTGATCCAAAGCATTGGAATTTATGAATTCCAGAAAACATTGAGCAAAAGAGTTGGTACATGAGTAGTTCACCCAGTTAATGGTGGGGTAGTTGAAATCACCCATCATTAGGGTGTTGGGTTGTACCCTAATATTTTCCAGTGTATCAAGAAATGGAGTGGGAATCCTGGGGCATGGTGGGGGGTCTGTAGCAAGCTACAATTTGGATTGTGGTCTTGCCCAGAGTTAGTTGCACTTGGATAATCTCGAATGCATTATGCTGTGCAACTAGATGGAGGTGTGGATATCCCTAATGAATATGGACACACCTCCGCCTTTAGTGTTTCAGTCCAGGTTAGGTGGCTGAAAGGTGTGGTATGAATTATAGGCTGGTAATGCAGGGGTGCTCTCTGGAGCTTTGAACCAGGTCTCTGTCACTGCAAAGATTTCGATGTTCTCCATTTTAAGGAGTGCCTCGAGTGAGTGCATTCTGAGGTTTAGACTTCTAGCATTACCCTCAGATTTTGCTTGCTTGTACCTGTTACGGTGGTGAATTTATCATTTGAACCTTGCCTAAAAAAGGCACTATAGGGGTGGCAAGAGCCTTTGCCAGAATCCCACGGGCGACAGGTGCAGGCCATCTCTGGCAAAGCATCGTGGTCTGTCGATCATGTCATCTCAGGCTGACAGATGCTGGATTCCCTTAGAATGACACCAGAAGCTAAGCCAATTGTTGAAGTCAATCATTTTGTCCTTGTACTGTGGTATCATTCTGGGTGATGGCAGGATGCTACTCAGGGCTATACCTGTCTGGGCTACAAGATCAGAGAGCTCCTCCATGTCTCTTTTCATGTAGTCCAGGGAGGTAAGTCTCAGGTCATTTACACCAACATGGACAATGACAGAGTCATATTTGTACTTGTGGAATGACCTGAGTGCATGTGTTGTGTGGCGAATCCTGGCACCCGACAGGCAGCTGACAGTAATTTTCTCCTTGTTTAGCCTAGTGAGTGGAACATCAGTGTGCCTGACTAGAGAGTCACCTATGACTAGAGTGTTGGGTACACTGTTATGCCTTATGGGTTGTAGTTGAGTAGCACACTGAGTTTGTGGGCTATGTGTCATTTGGGTTGTGTTGGGGGGGGTGGAGGTTGCTTGCATTTCTGCTTTGGAGGTCTTGGTTGTTTGGGCAGATTTTTATTGAGAGCCTCTGCAAATGTAGGCATGTGTTTTGTGCTTCTGTGTGTGCGTTTTGGTGGTGTAGGTTTTGAGGGACTATGTGATGAATGTGGTTTTGGTACAAGAGTTTACCTTCTCCTCTTGACTGTCTAGTCCAGTCTTCGGTGAAGAGAGCTTTGCTTACAGTTTGGCTGTATAAGTACATTTTTCACAGGTTGTAGTCTTGGGTGGTAGGAGGAGAGGGTTGTCTGTGTACATGAGGCAGTTGCTGCATTGCCCCAAGATGCACAGATTCATCAGGTAGACAGGAGAAAACACTGGGAGCAGACCTTTAGACATGGCTGGATAGGTGCTTATTTATTAAGTACTAAAAAAATGTTTTCCTCTAGACAAGTGAGGAAAGTTGAGTGCTGTAGTAATTTGTACCTTATTTAGTGCTTACTAGTTATGAACAAGTGCTGAGCTCAAAGAAACAGATTTGAGTGTTAAAACTAAAAAGCTGGGTAGTTGTGGGGAAAAATCTGAAGAGCAGACTTTATGGCGACATGAATAGCTTAACCCTAGTTAAGTGGGGGGGGGGCAGCTCAAGAGCTTACAAACCGTCCTGGACGCAGCAAATCTGTATTTGGACTAGACTTGTTACAGGAAAGGGGGGAAACCAGCTTAGATTTTTTTTCAGTAAAGTGGAAATGGAGAAAGCTGGAGCAGAAATTAATTCAAGGTTAAGAATCTGTGTGGGTTGGTCTTCACAAATGTTCTCTCTCTCTATTAAATTGAATGAACTAATGACAGTAGTCTGGGAGGAGTGTCCCAGATCAAATATACAGTATGGGCAGGCAGCTGCAAAGCCACCAAGTACAAGAACACCACAACAATAGGGAGGGGGTTGGGAAACAAACTATTACAGCTACTAGCTGTAGCCACTAAATGAAAGTTCTGAACAGATCAAGGAGCAAGCAGACTCTAGAGAATGCTTTTAACTGCAAACAAAGATTAGACTAGAACACAGAAATCTCAAAAAATCAAAAATGCACAGAAAAGCACAGATAGAGCACTCACAAACAGAAAATACAACTCTCAGTATGAAAAAGCAGTTTACAGTTAAGTAATTCAGTAAACATGCAATTAGAGTAATGAAACCGTATCTAGCAATGAAAAATACAGTTAAAACAGTACATAAATGCAGTGAAACTGGAAAAAAAGCTTTATAACAGTGCAAAATGTACTAGATTAACTGTATAACACAATTATAAGCATTACAGAAGTGCAATTCAATGAAATAAGTGTAAGAAATAACTTATTCTGCTCTTGGAATCTTAAGGAATTTCTGCTTAGTTTCAGTAATGAATTACCATCAACAGCCTGATAAATACAAGCACAACCTTTTCCAGACACAGGGTTTATATACCAGTAAGGATGGAAGAGTTAGAAGATCAAATTACTACTCAGTCCTATTAGCCCCTGCTATCTTTTCCATACTTGGAAGACTTGCTTATCCTTGCAGAGTCTTTGTCAAAGTATCAGGAAATTCTCAGTTGGTTGAGAGATCTGTTACACACACTGGGATTCCAAGAGAACATTCAAAAGTATTTTTTTAACTCCACACAGGATTGTGCTCCTGTGGTATCAGCCACCTCAATTCAAAGAGCTTTTCTTCCACAGGAAACACTAGATCTATACCTAGAAAATTTGTTTCTAAGGTTTTACATTTTGACTTTGGTCACTGTGAGGGAATACACCAGGATTTTGGGTTTCATAGCATCTATGATTCTCATGATAACCCTGGCAAGATTCCTCATAAAGCTACAGTGTTCCCAATGCCAATATCCTCTGCCCTTTAAAATCTCAGTACTGGAATTTTTTATAAGGGAAATCATTTGGTGGAGACAGCAGACAGCAAATGTCCTTAAGTACATGCCTCAGGGTTTTCTTGGGGAGTAATTTCAAGAGGGATAAAAGTTTGAGTGTGGGACAACAAGGATAGACACAAGCACATAAATATAAAAGAGATGCTTGCCCTGATCAAGGTACTCAACTGTCTGAGTCATCTTTGGTCCATGGGACTTCTTCAGGTTGTTGCAGACAATACCACAGTCATGTGCTACATCAACATGCAAGGGGGAACCAGGTTGTACTGTTTTTGAAGGGCATGTTAGCTTTGGATATAGCATCACAACACTAACCCACTCTACAGGCATCCTACATTCTGTCGGAGCAAAAGTGTGTGGTAGGCAAGATGAACTGGACAAGGGCAGATCCTCATGAATGGGAACTAGATTGGAGATCTTAAAAGATTACATCCATCCATCCATGGGGTGTTCCTCAGGCAGACCTACTTGCCTCCTGTTTGAACAATCAAGTTTCTTCTGCTGCATGAGTCCATGCAAAATGGCCTGGATGGTAGATGCCTTTTTCCCTTGGACAGGAATGTTATTGCATGCTTTTACACCTTTCCACTAATATCCTAGGTACTTTTGAAGATTCAAAAAGAATCCCCCAAGATCATTGTGATTTCCTTCTGCCCCAGGCAAAAGTGGTTCTCCCTTCTTTGGGAAATGGCCAGGGGGCAATCCCCACAAGCTTCTTAATGAGTGGATATACTCACACAAGAACAGGGTATTAGATACACCCCAACCCCAATCAACTTCAGTTGACTTCCTGGGTGACAGGTTCTTAATTTCCTTTAGGCACCTGTCCAGTGAGCATGTGCAGTAGGTACTTATGGTGCAAGAAAGCCTACTAGATAATCATACATTCAGAAATAGAAAAGGTTTTCTAGTTGGTGCCAACAAAATAACCAGCACTGATTCAGGGTTAGTTGTTCTCTGGTTTTACAATACTTGTGTGACTTATCCTATGGTCTTTCTTAGTCCTCCAAGTTTCATTTATCAACCATTTCAACATGTTTGCTCATAGCTCCTCCTCTTTCAATGCATTCTCATGTCAAAATGTTTTTGAAATGGGTTTTGCCTAAAAGGCCTTCAAGAAAACTGATGTCCTGTCCTGGGATCTTAATTTTGTACTGGAGAAGCTAACACTTGCTCCAGTTGCTCTAGCTATCCTGGTTGACTTGAGTTCTTAACATGGAAAACAGTTTTACTGATCACTCTGACTTGTGCAAAAAAAAAAAAAGTGTTGCAAGCTCTTATGGTGAGTCAACCCTATCTCATTTTCCACAGGGGAAGGATTTCTTTGAGAACTAATCCTTTTATGCTTAAAGTGGTAACTGAATTTGCTTTAAGACAAACTACAATTTCCACATTTTATTTCCTGAACCTAAAAATGAGTGAGAGAGTACTCCATACCTTGGATGTCCACAGACAACTCTAGTACTATCCTGACAGAACTAAATCTTTTAGATTTTCAGATCAGTTGTTAATTTCTTGTGAAGGTAAGAAAAGAAAAAAAAAAGGACAGCTTATGTCAAAGCACTATTTTCAAATGTTTGCCTAAGGCCATTACCTTTTGTTTTACTCACAACAAAACTATTCCAGGCAGAGCCACTCTGCAAGGACTTTGGCTTTATCTATGGCTTTTAGGAAAGGGTTGGATTCTAGACGTATCCTTGAAGCAGCAAATTTGTTCTCTGTACATACTTTTAGAAAATACTATAAGAATGATTAGTACTCTAGGTCTAGATAAGGCTTTGCTAGGACCATCTCCAGGGGCTCCTGGATTCTTCCCCTTCTATCTCCCAAATGTAGTAAGCTGAAGTAATCTATCCCTATAGTTAAGATTACTGCAGCAATGATCAATATTAACATAGAACAGCTGTGTAAGTAAACTTATAATAGTAGATGTTCAGATGCTTACTGCTGCAGTAACTGCTCCTTTAATCCCATTTTTGTGTGTGTGTTTTTTTTTTTTGTTCCTAACATTGTCATTTCAGGGCTCAGCATTCCTGTCTGTGTTGACATGAAAGCTCTGATTGTCTTGGGACAAAAGCTGTCTTTTTAGTCAGCACAGATCTTGCTGATGGTTTGTGTATTTGGTATGCCCCTGAAACTTTGGAAATTGGCTAGCTCTTAAATTCTTGGCAGGATACAACCCATATAGCAAAGGCTACTGCAGCATTTATCATTTGATCTGCTGTTATGTTAAGTGTACTTACACAACTGTACTTCACCACTTATGGACTCCAGCTCCTCTTGTAGTGGTCACAGGCAACCTGAACAAGCAAGGGATGCAAGGTCATACCCTTTTTACCAGTTGGCACTGATGGGAAATGGCTCTGCAGTGCTTTCAGACTCTTAAGGCCTAGAACATTCTGTCAGAGCAAAATGCAATGGCAGACTTTAACAGATCCTGGTTAGACCCTCAGGAGTGGAATCACCATGTCCAGGACTTGATCCAGATGTGGGGAACATCTCAAGTAGATCTGTTTGCCCACTTTCAAACAATTAACTAGCAAAAAATTCTGTTCAAGACATCCTTGCATCTGTGCTTGGAAGACAAGACGCTGTATTATTCCCAAGGTCAGGAATGGTTCTGTATGCATTTCTACCTTCTCCAATGATTCTCCAATGATTCCCAAGGTACTTTTAAAGATTCCGAATGAATTACCAAAGATCATTGTGGTAACCCTTTATTGGCACAGCTGGTTCTCACTTTTATGGAATTGGCCAAGGGCAATTAGCACAAGCTTCCTCATGCATTGGATCTACTCACACTGCATCAGAAGTGAATGGTACAACCCAACTTGGAGGAATCGCAACTGACTGCCTGGATGATTCTCTTTTGATACCTTTCAGGAACTTGTTCCATGAGGATGTGTAACAGGTATTTAAGGAGGCAAGAAAGCCTGCTACTAGAAAATCTTATGTTTACTGTGGAAGAGGTTTTCTAGGTGGTGCTTAACCAATAACAGAGGTCCTGAAATGGTCTTGAAATATTTGTGTGAGCTACTTAGAGATTCTTTGGCATATGCTTCTATCAAAGCATATCTTGCAGCCATCTCAGCTTCTCTGCCTATGGATCCCAGTCGTTCTTCTCTTTTTGTAGTCCAACAGTTTAAGAAAAAAGATTGTTGCATGCAAGACCCCCTTGAAAGCAAATTCCTTCTCCCTGGGATCTCAGCTTTGTTCTTGGAAAATTTACCTTCCCTCCTTTTGAACCTGCCTCTCTGGCTGATTTAAGGTTCATTACTTGTGGACCAACCCTAGCTGATTTTTCATAAGGACTGAATTATGTTACCCACTCATCCATTATTCATGCCTAAAGTTGTTTCTGAGCTTACCCTGCATCAAGCTATCAATCTTCCAGTGTTCTATCCTGATCCAAAACAACAAAGGAGAGGGGATTCTATAAACCTAGGATGCACACAGGCAGCACAGGTAATACATTGACAAAGCAAACTCCTTTAGGAATGCTAAACAGCTGATCTGAAGTTGTTTTCATTTGCTCTTCAACCAGTGGGACACTGATCCGGGATGGATCCAGCTTGGCTGCATTTTCCAGCATCAGATCTGAGCTCCAGGCTCCTCCTCTACCCATAAAGCACCCATCTCCCTCCTCCCCTCCGATCTCGTTTGCCACGCATCTACATGGGCATTGCTTGCTCTCAGGCGGCAGTCTTCTCTATTTGTGTATAAAAAAAAAGTATCTTTCCTTTCCCCCTTATCTTTGATAGCATGTGTGTGTGTGTGGGGGTTCTTCCCATAACCAGATAGACCCCCCCAAGCCAGTGTTCAGGAAATGCACAGGTATGGACAGAAGCTTCCCTGTTCTGAGAGCCACACTCTGTGCATGGTGCACTTCGGTGTAGCCTACTTAGAGACCTCCTGCTCAATCTGCACAGGGTTCAACCCCCGCACATTGATAGGAGGAATAAATTGATCCTCAGAGACCTCCACCCTCCTTTTACCTCGGCCGCCCCTGCTTCAACCTTGACCTCTGCTCCCGCTTCCTCTGCCCTGGCCTCTGAGACTCAAACTCCTGCTGTGAGGTCCAGGGATGGGGAGAAGCACAAACATAGGCACCAGGATAGGCCCAGGAAGTGGTCCTCTGACCATACCTCCTCAGTCTCACCTGGCCACCAGTCCGGGTTCTCTTCTGCTCAGATCACTTTGCTTTTCCCAGGATCCAGAGGTTTCTCAGGGCCAATCCATATTATTGGCCTCTCCCTGGTGCCACTGTAGGCCATTTTCTGTGACTTCCTCCTCCTGGTCCACCCGCAGCCCTTCTGAAGCCAAGGTGGATAGGATGATGTGAAAATTCATGCAGACCCAGATCCAGATGGGAGAGGGGGCATGCAATCCACCTTTATCCCCATTACTCCTTCTCAGATCCAACCGACAATTTTGGAGTTCTTGGGTCCGAGGCTTCTCAGTATTGTGGGGTCAGTGCCGATGGTATCTTGACACTGACCATTGCCCTGAGCTGCTCAGCTCCGACAAGCTCTGTGCCATCAGGCTGTTAGAGCTGTACCCTGGGTACTGGATCCGAAGGGGTGGTGTTAGCGCCGGGGCTTTCTGAGTTAGCTCTTCCACTTGGAATTTCTGCATCAGGAGGCTCGACTTTGGCTCCCCCATTGTCAGAGAACTACGGATCTGACATCAGTCCCAGCTTCCGAGATACATTCTCCTCCTGCTTTTGATGTGGTGGAGAGGGTCCTGTTAGCTCCATCAAGACCCTTGACGCAATTGTCCTCAATCTGTCCTGGCTCCCTCTTTTATTGATCTGGATTCCGCCGTCCTGCCCCCTCAGGGACAGCCTGTTGACTCTCCACCCCAGAGAGTTCCCCTACAGGCACAGCCAGAAGCTGCCACGTCCTCTCAGGAGTCCCCTCCAAGGAGGTTCTTCAGAAGCATACATGTAAAAGGAGACACTTGGACTCCCCACTGGAGTCCCTCACAGAAGACACTGATTTGGAGGAAGGGGAGGGTTCCCCTTGGTCACCTCCAGAAGAGGTCTCCTTTGGATACATTGAAAGCATTCGCCAGCATGGAGGTGGTCTGTCCAAAAAACCAACCCTGACGAGTCAGTGTTTCTGGAGGCATTTGGCACAGGACCATCTACCTCGTGTGTCCCCTCCCACGGAACCACTTGTGGATCTGGTGACATCTTAGGCATGGAAGGAGACCGACATGGTGGAGCCCATTCCCAAACACCCCAATAGTGTTGTGTGCCTGTGGCCAAACAGTACTGGTCAAAGGGGTCCCCAGTTGATGCCATGGTGGTGGTGGCCACCAAGAAAGAGCTCACTCAGGAGAGCTCTCCGGTCCATCCTCTAGACCGAGAGTCCCAGGCCATGGACCATTTTGGAAAGCATGTCTGTGCTTCAGCCACATTTGCTGTACATGCATTAAACTGTATGGCACATGAACAGACTTCAGCAAGACCTAGTCAAGGAGGTTGCTGAAACTACCCCAGGGTCCATAGCAGAAGAGCAGAAGGTGTTCTCTTCCCGGATGGCCACCCTCACTTCAGTTTCCAGTACCTCTATGTGGCTCCTGCCCCAAGCTACTGAAGGCACCGCTAGAGTGGCTGGTACAGGCGTTGCCATCAGGCATCATGCCTGGCTCCGGCTTTATGGATTTTCAGAGCCCTTGAAGGCATCCTTTATTAACACTTCATATGATGGTTTCACTCTTTTTGGAAAGACAGTAAGAGACACATTGGTCCAGAGCGAGAAAGATGGGAAGACCCTGTCTGCTGTCAGGATCCACTTTGCAGCCCCTCAGTGATCCTTCTCCCGGAATCTGTGGGGGGCAAAGATGATGTTGTTCTGGAAGTCTCAAGGCTATTCCCATGATGCTCAGGATTCACCCTCTCCAAGAGGCAGAGGGGGATATGACAGACACTACCCTTGTAGTAGAGGGGGGTCCAAGAAACCAAGGTTCTAGAGATTCTTTCTTGGATAGACTTGCTCAGCCACCCTGAAGGGCTGCCCAACTGCTCATCTCTGGAGGCAGTCTGGGGATTCCTTTCGCTACACCTGGGCATCAATTACAGTTGATCGTTGGGTGTTTGAAAACATGTCCAGAGGATATTCAGTTATATTCATCCAAAAACCACTTCCACCCAAACACCTCCCGTACATTCCACCCAGGCAAAGGGAGGAAGCAGCACTGGAAATTTCCAAGCTGCTCAAAAAAAACGAGTCATCCAGCCCATCCCCTCATACCAGTCTGGATTAGGCATCTATTCCAGGTTCTTTTTAGTGTTAAAGATGACAGGGGACATAAGACCCATTCTGGATCTGTCAACCCTAAACCTGTCAGTTGCCAGGACAAAATTCTGGATGGTCACTCTCCAGTCTATTATGCCCTTTCTGCAGAAGAATGACTGGATGTGTGCTCAGTGGACCTCTAGGATGTGTACTATCACATCCAAATGGACAGGCACTCTTGGAGGTTCCTCCGCTTTCAGCTGGGGACCAAACACTACCAGTTCAGAGCGCTACCCTTTGGTCTCACCACCACTCCCAGGGTGTACACCAAAGTGACGGCAGTGGTGGCAGCTCACCTGCAGCTAAAGAGGTTCCAGGTCTTCCCCTACCTGGATGATTGGCTCCTCTCCACTCCTACCAGGCATTGCCTGTACCAAGCCAGGGATCTACTTCCCTAAACCGGTCATCAGTTGGGCATAACCATAAATCTCAAGTCCCTATTGGATCCAGTACAAACTCTGGACTTTATTGGAGTTGTACATTGTTCAGACCCAATATTCCGCTGCGGAATCAGTTCTTCAGGCATTTGGGTCCATGGTGGCTATGATTATCCTCATGCCCAAAGCTCGTCTGCATATGAAAGCTCTTCAGTGGACTCTAGCAGTCCAGTGGTCCTTCCTAGATCTACCCCTGTTCCATCCAGTTTGCGTGTCTCAAGTCTGCAGGGATTCGCTTCTCTTCCCCAGATCTTCAGGGTCATTCCTTGATCCTTCCGGCCCCTGTGACCACAGATGCCTCCATATTCGGGTGGGGGTTTATTGTATGGGAAGGATAGTCCAAGGCATGTGGTCTTCCCCCAGAGACCAAACTGCATATCAACATCCTGGAGATGAGGGCAGTGCTACTGTTGATGTTCATCGTGTTTCACTGTTGCAGTCATGACCATAGGGTTCTCCCCTGCCGGCAGGCAGTCCTCGGTCGGCCAGAATCCCAAAGTCTGAGTTCGGCGTTGGCTGTTCAGCCATGCTCCCTGACGTCAGAGCGCCAGGAGTACAAAGCTGACAGCCGACGCCATGTTCTCCAGTCTTTCTTGCCGTGCGGTGACAGCAGTTCGCAAGTGCTGGTCGGCTGACTCCTGACCATTTTTTATAAACGTACTTCAGTCTGAAGACTTTCTTCTCCTACTCAAAGCTATGTACCCCATTGGGGAAACTTTTTTTCTTGCTCCAGTCTGATGTCAGAAAAAGTTAATAATTGTATTTCATGTGGGAAGCAAATACCTCATAAGGATTTTCATTCTTACTGTATTCCTTGCTTAGGCCCTGACCACGACGTAGCTAGTTGTCGGTTTTGTGCTAGATTCAATCAACGTACGATTAAACGATGGTACTATTTTGCATTTCATTACTTCGGTAGGCATTTTAATTATAAATTGTCGTCGGATACGGTTCCGGCTACCGGAGTTCACAAACGACGCAAGGATAAAGACAGGCCTCCGAGGTCCAAGTCAGAGGATGTTGTACAAGCAGAGCCAGCTTCAGGGTTGGCCGTCATCAGTGAGGCGCTTTTGCAGCCCCTGTCGTCGGCCATTTCGGAATCGATGGCCGAAATGGACTCCCACGAGGAGCCAACTAGGCCTATGAATATTTCTGTTGCAGGACCTTCTGACAATGCTCCTTCGGATGGATCCAGAGCCGCTGTGCAGGTACCGGCTTCCGAAGGGGTTTTCAGGCCTACTCAGCTTCTAATAAAGGCAAAGCCAAAGACAAAGGCAAAGACTCCTTCCAAATCAGACTGCAGCCCAGGCCTCTTCTGATCCAGCACCCAAGTCTCAGAAACAGTTACTTAAGATGGTGGAGGACTTACTTACTATGATTAGGGGTTCACATCCCCCTCCAGATAAAAGGCCAAGGCAGGAAGTGTATTATGACTCCTCTGATCAGGCTTCTGTTTCTTCAGTTTCTTCTTCTGACCAGGAATATTCTTTCCCTCCTTATGAGGATTCTGATGCTGAGGAATCCATTCCTTCAGCTTCTCCCCCTGAGGATTTCTCTTTTGGGGAAACTTTTCATGAAATGAGGGAACATTTTCACTGGGAAGGACAGGAGTACTCAGAATCTAAGAAAAGACTAAGGGATTTTCTTCTTCCCCAACATAGACCCCTGGCTATTCCTCCTATTTTGGATATTGTGGATGATGCTTTTTCGGAGGCTAACTTAACTCCTGATGCTTTTCCTCCAGCTCCTGTTAAGCCAGACAGATATTATAGGGTTCCTGATTCCCACCAGTTTTTATACAAGAATCCTACTGCTGACCCTGAAACCATTTCTCCGCGTCCTAAGGGGGTTAAGGCCGCTTCTGCTAAAAACCCCATTCCCACTGAAAAGGATTCCAGATCTTTAGAAAGATGGGGCAAAAGTGTACACTTCTGCTACTTTATCTATTAGGGCTTTAAACTGTCAGTTTCATATGCTGAAATACCAGCAATTTTTCCTGTCTGTTTTAAAACAAAAGCTAACTTCCATTTCCACCTGTGCAGAGGATAAGGAATTACATGACTTAATGCATGCCACTGAACAAGTTGGAAAGCATGGTTTACACTGTGGATTTGATGCCTTAGAGGCTTCTTGTAGAGCTGCTGCCTCTGGCACAGTCATTAGAAGGCATGCATGGTTAAAGGAACAAAATTTGCCAGATCAAGTAAAGGCTAAATTATTGGATGCTCCTGTTCAGCATAATGTTTTGTTTGGATCTAAAGCTGAAGTGGTGATAAAGAAGATGGAGGACAAGGCAAAATCCATGCAAACAGTTAAAGATTTCTTACAAGTACAGCCACCCAGATTTAGTAGGAATTGGTCTACAAAAAACTGGTCCTTTCCCAATTCAGACAGGCCTCAGAGGGGTAGATACAGACGCTCCCAAGGAAGGCCTCAAACGCAAGCCTCTTATAAATCAAGACAGTGGACTGCTTCCACCCCTAGGGAAGGAGGAGGACAGGTCGCAAGCTCATAGAAAACAGACTCAATGACTCCCTCTGTTGGGCTGCAGGAACTTCTTGCCTGGAAGCCCCCCTCGGAGAAAAACGTTCTCTTTTTCACCTAAATTGGACTCGTATAACCCAAGACAAGTGGGTTCTGGATGTGGTTTCAAGAGGTTACAAATTCCATTTTCATACCCTACCAAGACCAAGCGGATAGCCAGATCTTCCAAAACATCAATGGTTAGAGGCCTTAAACCAGGTGGAAGCTCTCCTGGCTATGAAAGCCATAGAACTAGTTCCACTTTCAGAGAGGGGACAAGGTTTTTACTCAAGGCTCTTTCTAGTCCCCAGGAAGCAAAATTCATGGAGACCCATTCTGGATCTGTCAGTCTTGAACACTTTCCTCGAGATACCAAAATTCAAGATGCTTACTCTACAGCAGCTACTTCCAATGCTGACCAAACATGCATGGATGGTAACTTTGGATTTAAAGGAGGCATACTTACACATTCCCATCAGGCAGGAATGCAGAAAATACCTCAGGTTCAAGGCCGGATCGAGGCACTATCAATTCTCTGCACTGCCCTTTGGATTGTCTACTGCACCCAGGGTCTTCACCAAATGCCTGGCTCCAGTAGTAGCTTATTGCAGACTCAAGGGAATTCAAATTTACCCTTATCTGGATGACTGTCTTATTCAGGCAGACAGCAAGGATGTCTTACTCCAGCATCTAGAGTTTGTTCAGAATCTTCTCAAGTTCCTGGGATTCACTGTAAACATAAAAAAGTCAAATTTGACACCCTCACAACAGATAATTTTTCTGGGCGCTTCTCTAAACATAACCCAGATGGCATTTCTGACATAAGAAAAACAATTACAGCTGGCTTCAACTTTCAAAACCTTGGCAACATTAACTCAGCTATCTGCAAGGAGATTCCTGCAGGCTTTGGGTTACATGGCCTCCTGCATCCTTCTCGTACCATATGCAAGACTACATATGAGGAAAATACAGTGGTACCTAAAAAGTGTATGGGTCTCAGCATTGCCACAGTTTAGACATACAGATCTCCGTCCTGCCTTGTCTCCAAAAGGAATTCCTTTGGTGGTGCAAGGCATGTACTCTAAACAAAGGAAAATCCTTCTGTCTGCCTCCTGCCACTCAGATACTAACCACGGACGCCTCAGGTTATGCATGGGGAGCCCATTTTCAGGGCAACTGTCTGCAGGGCCTTTGGACAAAGGATCAGAAGCACCTGCATATCAATTTAAAGGAAATGTTAGCCGTTCAGAAAGTTCTGTTAGCCTTCAGGAATCTTCTACAACCAGGACAACTACTGATACGGACAGACAACACCACAGTTATGTGGTACATAACCAAGCAAGGGGGATGTCATTCCTATCCCCATTGCAGACTAGCCATGAATCTTTGGAACACAGCTCTAGCTTGCAAACTGGACCTTCAAGCTCAGTTTCTACCAGGAAAGCAAAACTTCTTGGCAGACATTCTGAGCAGAAACCTATCGGACCCACACGAATGGATGCTGGACACCGAAATATTCAAGATGATTACAGCAGTCTGGGGATGTCCTCACATAGACCTCTTTCGTCAACTACAGATGTTTTGCACCAGGACATTCCACGAACTAGCTTGGAAAGTGGATGCTCCATCATTCAGTTGGAGAAACCTCTCAGGGTATGTCTTTCCGCCTCTTCCTCTTCTTCCACGGGTATTATTAAAGATCAAACAGGACAAGCCCAAGATGATAATCTTGCTGGCCCCAAATTGGCCTCGACAGTTTTGGTACCCAACACTGAAAAACCTTTTTCTGGAGCCTCCTTGGGTTTTACCACAGACTCCGAACCTTCTTTCCCAACACCAGGGTCAGGTTCTGCACTCCCATGTCAAAACTCTCAGCCTGGCGGCCTGGTTAATCCAGGGTCTTTGATTCATTCTCTCCTACCCAAGCAGGTTATGGATGTCATTTTAGAAGCCAGACGTCTTAACACTAGAAAATCTTATGCAGGAAAATGGAAAAGATTTTGTTCCTGGATGCAGGCTCAGGATTCTGATCCTCTTATTCCTAACATTCCTCTGATTTTACTTTACCTTACAGACCTCTTACATAAGGGTCTCTCTTTCTCTTCAAGAAAGATACATGCCTCTGCTATTTCTGCTCACTATAATACAGACCCTCCAATCTTTTCCCACCAGCTCATGAGACAGTTTCTCAGAGGAGCTAAGAACTTAAGGCCCCCTAGATCTCCTCCCATTCCTGCTTGGGATCTCAACTATGTTTTGGAAAAACTCACCTTACCTCCTTTTGAGCCTGCTGCCACAGCTGACCTCAAGTTTTTATCTTGGAAGACAGCTATCCTGTTAGCGCTGACCTCTGCCAGGAGAGTCTCAGAGTTGCAAGCTCTCATGGCTGTGGAACCTTATATTATTTTTCATCAAGACAGGGTGTCTTTAAGGACTAATCCTACTTTTATGCCTAAGGTGATTTCCAAAGTGGCTTTAAATCAAACTATTCACTTGCCAATGTTTTTCCCCACTCCTCAAAATAAGGGGGAAAGGATTTTGCATTCCTTGGATGTACACAGACAATTACGTTTTTACCTGGACAGAACCAAGGACATCAGGAAATCAGAGCAATTGTTTGTTTCTTATGCTTCAAGTTCCCATGGTAAAGCTATTTCAAAACAGACCATTTCCAAATGGATTTCTCATGGAATCAGATTTTGCTATTCACACCATGGAAAGCAAATCCCAGGGAGTATAAGGACTCACTCTACCAGAGCTGCTGCCACTTCAGCTGCCTTCCTCAGGAGAGTTCCTACCAAAGACATTTTGGAAGCTGCAACTTGGAGTTCAGTGCATACTTTTTCCAAGCACTACAATCTACCTCTTTACTCTAAGTCTAGGGCAGGCTTTGCTTCTGCTGTCTTGCAGGGCCTTTTAGCCACCCCCTCTTCTATATGACCACCTCCCTTTTATTCTGCTTTGGGATTCAACCCTACAGTCATGACTGCAACAGTGAAACACGATGAACATAGTACAGTTGTGTACACTTACCATAAATGTAGATGTTCGAGTGTCTTCACTGTTGCAGTCTGGGTTTCCCTCCCTCCTGTCCCCTCTTATTTTTTCTTTTGTGTGGTTCCCTTCTTCACCGTATTTGCAAAGGGTATGGGATCTTTCTCATTTTGGAGCACCTGACATCTGGGGCAAGAAAAACTGGAGAACATGGCGTCGGCTGTCAGCTTTGTACTCCTGGCGCTCTGACGTCAGGGAGCATGGCTGAACAGCCGACGCCGGACCCAGACTTTGGGATTCTGGCTGACCGAGGACTGCCTGCCGGCAGGGGAGAACCCTTCAATCATGACTGCAACAGTGAAGACACTCGAACATCTACATTTATGGTAAGTGTACACAACTGTACTTTGCAAGCTCTCCATGCCCATCTTCCCCAAGGGATGATTCACACCCAGACAGACAACATGTCAGTAGTCTTGTTCATCAACAAACAGGGGGGAACCAGGTCTTATCCCCTTTGTCGCAAAGCCATGAGATTGTGGGAGTGGGCGATCTCCACCGGCCGGTTTCTGATGGCAATGCACATTCTGGGGAGGTCCAATATTCTAGTGGACAGGCTCAGCAGATCTATTCTGATGCCTTATGAGTGGTCTCCGAATCCTTCAGTAGTGGAACAGATCTTTCAAAAGTGAGGTCAGCCTTGCTGTGATCTCTTCACCTCTCCTTCCAATGTGAAGTGCAGCAAGTTTTTCGCTCTGAACCCCACCCCCACCGGGGGAAGAACCCAGAGACACTCTGGTTCATGCTTGGCCCTCCAGTCTTCTGTATGCTTATCCTCCACTTCCCCCTGATTCCAAAGTTCCTTCAGAAAGCTCAGTGGCTGGGTAGCTTGGTCATCCTCATTGCCCATGGTTCCCTTCTCTGTTTCTCTGTGGTCTAATGAAGTCTAACCTCCCTGGACGTTGGATCTGGTTCTGGATCTGATTTCTCATCCCTCAGGGATTCCACACCCAGATCAGGCCAGTCTGAAGCTTACCATTTGGCTGCTGCAGTTCCCATGATAGGACTCCCGGGCTATCTTTTCCGGTTAAGAAGATATTGATAGTGGCTCATAAATCTTCCACTAGGAAGGTTTATTCTAGTAAGTGGAAACATTTTTCGATTTGGGCATCTCAATGTGACTTGGATGCCTTTATTGCCCCAGTTCCTGCTATCTTACAGTTTTTGGCAGGTATTTTTCAACAGGGTGCCAGCTTTTGTACAGTTAAAGTTCATCTGGCAGCTATATCTAACTTCCATGTAGGAGATAATGCAGCTTCCCTGGCTTCTTCTAAGCTTTGTAAAACCTTTTTGAAAAGTATCTTTATGCTTAAGTATCCATTCAAGGACCCAACGCCGCCTTGGGATCTTACTCTGGTCCTTTAAGCCTTAGTTACTTCCCCCTTTGATCCCACAGCTTCAGTGAATCTGCAGTTCTTTTCTTGGAAGACCACCTTCCTCATTGCCATTAATTCAGCCAAGAGAGTGTCTGAGCTCCAAGCCTTATCGGTTAAGCCACCTTATATGGTCTTCCATAGATACAGAGTGTCCTTGCGTACTAATGCTTCTTTCCTCCCAAAACTGGCTTTAGAAGCAAACATTAATCAGGTAATCAATCTTCCTATCTTCTTTCCAAATTTTCAGAATAAGGGAGAGTATAAATTGCACCTGTTGGGCGTTCATAGGCAATTACATTTTTACTTGCACAGAACAAAGTCCTTTCGTAACTTTGATCACCTCTTTGTTTCCTACTCTAAGCCCTTTTTAGGGAAACTGGTATCAAAGGTCACCATTGCTCATTGGATCTCTCAGTACATAACTGGCATATTCAGCCAAAGGATTATCTCCACCAGGTCAAGTCAAGGTGCATTCTACAAGTTCTATGACCTCAACTGCCCTTTGGTCCACAGTTTCTTTGGATGGCATTTGCTCTGCGGCTACTTGGGCATCTTCACATACTTTCATCTCCCACTACAAGTTGGATCTTCTGTCCAGAAGCAGGGCATTCTTTGGCTCTGCCATGCTACACTACAGAATATCCTTCCATGAGGGCCTCCCAGGAGTTTGGTAGCTGGGAACTCTGACCACAGGTTGAAGAGCAAATGAAAACAACTTCAGATAAAGAAGTTATGTACTCACCATAATGTTCCATCTGAGTTGTTGCTTTTTGTCTTCAACCACCCCTCCCTCCTTCCCCTTGCCTTACGTGGGGTGTGTGGTTGACTGACCGTAAGAGACATAGCCCTTACTTTGGCATAACATGTGCTTTCTTATGGAGCTCTCTGGGTATTTTGGCCAAGGGGGAAAGGCTTTGAGTCAGGTTGGGATGCTATGGTTGGCAGCAAACTCAATCTGAGTGGAGGAGGGTTATAGGGGCATTATGGGTAGGGGAAGAGCTTGGATCTGATGCTGAAAAATGCAGCCAAGTCGGATCCATCCCAGATCCATGTCCCACAGGTTAAAGACAAATGAAAAGCAACAACTCAGATGGAATATTATGGTGAGTACATCACTTTTTTCTCCTGTATGTAGACTAAGAAAGGTCAGTCTGTCCCTAAGCAAATGACTGCATGATGGTTGCTCTCTGCTATTGTTTTCTTTTACTTCCAGTGTAGAAAGTCTCTTCTAAACAAGGTTAAAGCTCACTGGACTTGGGCCTTATCCTTTTTGATGGCATATTGGAAAGGGGTGGACTCTAGAAACAGCAACCTAGTCCTCTGGTCATACCTTTTCAAAGAACCACAAACTGGATTCCTTCTCAAGGTCCAGAGCAGGCTTTGCTAGGAACATTCTCCAGAGGCTCCAGGAGCCATATCTGTCCACCTTCCAAGTCAGATAAGCTTTGAGAATCTATCCAAAATGCCAATGAGGAACATGGTTTCTGACTTTTGTTTTTTTCATCCTTCCTTTGTCATTGGCTAGGAAGTATTTTAATATTATTCAGGAAACTGCATCACAACAACAGGGACCTAACTTAACTACCTCAGACCAACTTCTATGTATAGAAAAAAAGTATAAAGCAGTTAAGACAGGAAGTGTCACTGTTAGAAGAATGTAGAAGAGGGAACAGATCAACAAAAATACTTAAAAAAATAGACATGGTAATAGCAACACACAGTATCAGAACATTTCAGGATCTATCCCACACTATTGCAAATAATAAATTAAAGATGTCAACAATGGCCAAAACATAGAAGATATACAGATAAATATAAAGGAAAAGTACAAGTAAACAATTCATTGACAACCCAAAAAAGTTTTCAGAGAACTGGGGAACAAACCAAAGGGAGTAGAAACACCATAAAAAAAAAAAAGAAATAGACACATTTTGGAGAAATATTTATGAAGACAATGTGGAACATAACAAAGATGATGAATGGATAGAAAATTATAAGAAAGAGGCCTTCCAATGTACAGGATATGAAATGGGAAGAAGGAACAATCAGATAAGCAAAGTTAAGAAAAGCTTCTAAATGGAATATGTGAGGCCCAGATGCAGTCTATAACTTCTGACTTAAAATATTTACACAAAGATTTAGCCTTGAGTAAGAATCCCTTGTATGTGCATCCTAAACAGACAAACTAGTTAATTACAGGAAAAGCGATACTCCTCCTCAAGAGTGAACCTGGAAGCTATCCTAAAAACTATAGACCAATAACTTGCCTTCAGATGATGCATAAACTGTATACTGGAATTGATGGAAATGGAATTTATAATAATTTAGGAAAAAAACTCCGTCATGACAGCCTGGACACTTATAGGAACAACTGTTTTGGAATATTGACAGGCTTAGAAGGGCATTATTGCCTGTGCTTGAAATATTTGTATGTATGTATAGAACAAAAGAAAGTAATACAGAGCAAAGAATCATTTGTTGCTAAAGTCATAATGGAGAATTGTTAAAAGGGTGAAATCTAAGTATGTCATGGATAGATTACCAGAAAATAAAAGCATTTGACAGTATCCCACATTCATGGATAAAGGAATGCTTATAGATGTATAACATACATTCTGCAGTGATCAGTTATATTGCAGTTACCACGAAACAGTGGCAAACCACTTTGCAATTAATGCTTGAAAGATGGCAAATTATTATTCTAGGGATAAAAATTCAAAGGGAGATATTCCAGGGTAATTCTTTGTCACCACCGTTGTTTTGTCTTGCCCTTAACCCTGTAAGCTGTTTGCTTAACAGATTAGGTCTTAGTTGCAACTTGACTCCCAGAAAACAGCCTTGCTTAACGATATTTCATGTATGTCTTAAAACTGTATAGTTTATTAGATAAGGAGTTGAAAACAGATCTGCACGTGGTTAAAACTTTCTCAGATACAATAATGACATTTGGTCTTGATAAATGTAGAACAACATCATTTAAAATACGAATGTTGCAGTACCAAGAAAATATCTGTCTGAAACAGGAATGTGATATAAAAGGAACTTAAGCAGGAAGGAGTTTATAAATATTTGTGAATTGATAAATGGTTAGCAATAAAA
Organism: Protopterus annectens; assembly: GCF_019279795.1. NCBI lineage: Eukaryota > Metazoa > Chordata > Ceratodontiformes > Protopteridae > Protopterus > Protopterus annectens. The sequence goes on from NC_056734.1 coordinate 72,359,783, forward strand.
CATGAACAAATAAAACTTAGTATGGGACATTTCAAAAGACTAAAATTAATATTGAAAACAGCTCTGACATTTAGGAATAAAGTCCAAGCAATAAACCACTTTGCTCTTCTAGTTTTGCTTTGACTGACTGGTCCAAAATGTATTGGATCTTTTGGACAGAAAAGCAAGAAAAGTGCTTCACACTTATCGAATGATGTATAAAAAAAAAAAAAAAAATCCCAATACAGATATGATAAATATGCTTGATGAGACAGGGGAGAAATGGATCCTGAGGGTGCTCTTAGCAGTCTGGAGGGAAAGGTCTATCCCAGATGACTGGAGAATAAGCATACTAGTGCCATTGTACAATAACAAAGGGGACATCCAGAACTGTGGACAGTACAGAGGCATCAAACTTCTGTCATATTGCATGAAAGTACTGGAGAGGGTAAGTAATAAAACAGATACACAGAATAATAGAAAGTAAGATGGGAGATGAGCAGTTAGGATTCAGATCAGGATACAGCACAACTGATCCAATGTTTGCAGTGAGACTGATAGTTAAGAAGCTAGAGAGAGGGAGAGAGTCCAACTAGACATTTTTCGACTAGAGAAAGCATATGACAAAGTCCCAAGAAAACTAATTTGGGCAGTATTGTGGTGATTCAGAGTACCAGAAGCATTGGTAGAATTAGTGCAGGTTACGTACAAGGATCCAATGACTCAAGTACAAACAGTGTTCAGTCTCATAGAGGTGTTTCCAGTGGGAGTGAGTGCACCAGAGTTCAGCTGTGACCCCACTGCTGTTCATAATGGTGATGGACTACATTAGCAAACAGGTTGGAGGGAACAGATCGACAAAATTGCTGTATATAGATGGTGTGGCATTACAGGCAGAATGAGCAAGAACTTCAGCAAAGGATAGGGGAATGAAATGTAAACCTGAAGGCAAAGGAGATGAAACTAAGCACGGGTAAGACAGTGGTAATGGCAGCAAATTGGGGTAATTAGAAGAAGAAGGGAAAATAGTGGAACAAGTTAATAGCTTCAAGTATCTGGGAGCAATGCTTGAGGGGAAGGGAAGTCTGAATGAAGGGTTCAGAGCTAGAATTGGAGGGGCTGCAGCCAACTGGCATAGAGTCTCATGTGTAATGAATGACAGAAGAATGCCAAAGAAGCTGAAAAGTAAGGTGTACAAGGTAGTTCTGTGACCAGTACTACTGTATGATACAGAAACCTGGCTAGTAAAGGCAGAGAAGATGAGGAAGCTAGAGGTGATGGAAATGAAGTGCCTGAGATGGGTGGTAGGCTGCACACTGGGACAGACAATTAAATTAGGACATAAGATCAGAAGCCAAAGTAGGTGCAATTGCAGAAAATCTCAGAGAGAACAGATTATGGTGGTTCAGACACATGCAGAAAAGCAGAAGATAATCTAATGAAGATGATTTGGGACAGACAGGAAGAAAGTAAGAGGAAACCAAGACATCCAGCAAAGAGGTGGATGGATTGCTTGATAGAAGATCTGTGAATGTCAGGCATGAGTGTCAAAGAAGGCAGGAGTGTGGCATTGAACTGGGCAAGATGGCGACAGTTAACATGATACCCTGACCCCATGTAGAAATTGGAAAAAGGGGGTTTTGATTATATACAAAAATCCGTGTATAACAAGGTTATATATTCCACACTCTGAAGGAGGTATGGACCTTCTCAAAACTGATTACAGGTATAGATCTCCAGTTGTGGAACTGCATACATATCTGCTGACCTCATCAGATCCAAACATAGTGAAAGTTTTAGGAAGTCTAAGATAACCTCTATGCTTAGATGCATTTCAGTGTCAAGAGGGAATGGAAATCAATCCAGAATTAGACAAAAATCAACTGAATGTGCCAAAAAAAAATAATATAAGGAGAGGGATCAGATGAAAAGGAAAGAAATGTGGAAAAGCCATAAATATAGTGGCAAGTATGGAGATCTGGAACAAACTTATGTTGATCAGGATTTGACATAGGAGTGGTTAAGAAGTGACTTGAAACCAAAGGATGAAAGGTTAATAATTGCAGCCCAGGACAGTGGATTGTGTACACATTTTTGGTTTACAAAGTCCATTGAACATATGGGAGGAACAAACAAATGTAAGGTCTGTAAAAAAAGAATTGGAAACAGTTGCACACCTTGTTGCTGGATGTGATATACTCATGGCAGAGGGCCTGTACACTGAAAGGCACAATAATGTGGCAAAACTGTTGCACTGGAGATTGTGAAAAAACTACAACATAGAAGTAGCTGCAAAGCATTGAAAACACGAATCATGAAGCATTATGGACTGTACATCACATGGGATCACCCATTACAAGCAATTCAAAAAATAGATGTGAGAAAAGCAGATGCAGTAGTCCATGAAAAAAAAAAAAAAAAACAAAAGTAGTATTGATCATTGAAATTGCTACACCTAGTGATTACAGTGTCTCATGTACAGTGTGATACAAAGTCATAAAATATCAGGATTTGCAAGCAGAAACAAGAGTAATATGAAAGAAAGATACCCAGACAGTTCCACTAGAAGTAGGAGCAATGGTTCTAATGAAAAAATAATTTACAGTCATATTTAAATATGCTACCAATACATGTTACCCCTTATGAATTGCAGGAGGAGTCAATTCTGGACACATTGCAGGTACTGCGAACAACACTTTTGGCTTAATATCAAAGACTGAAGCAATACTAATCTCGTGAGCATTAATTATACCCTCACATAGGAATGGGGTCCATTCCAGTCATGGTATTGGAAACTCAAAAGATTTGGAAAAAAACAGACTGACAAAATGTAAAGGAAGCTTTTTTATTTTGGTAGATACATTCTCCTTCTTCCTGGGATTTTTATAGGGCTAATTCTGCCTTTCAGTCCTTATGTCTTCACCAGAGCTCATGTTTCTTTTTTATGAACTTTACATTGTGTGTGTGTGTAAATTCTGTACCAATCCAGTAGGGGACCTCTCATCTGGAAAAAAAACAGGGAAATGATGAGCCTTCTTGAAATAAAGTAGGTATTGCCTCAGTTTTATTATACTTTCAGGAATACTGCGAAAGATAATAGTTAAAATTCCTGGCATACAGTGTGTTTAACCCTATGAAAGCTGACAGGACCTACAGAGCAAGATTAGATAAAGGAAGCATTTTGACCATTCAAAGTGGAAGAAAGAAAACTGAGAAAGAGCAGAATGGAATTACTACATTCCAAAAATGTCAACAGAATATTTGACAGTTGCATTGACAATCATGATTTAAATAGAACAAAGTGAGATCAAAGAAAAAAATCATAAAGTGAATCTGATCATTTTATTGTGTTTCAAGTTTGTTTTCTATTTACAGTAGAATATGTGTCATTAGTATCTGATCAGAGCCATTTGGGGAAAACACTTTTGAAAGTGAATTTACATTTAAGGTATTAGTAAAGTCATTGCTTTCGATTACAGTTGTATATAGTGTCATGGTTGTGTATCAGGTGCTTTTCTATTAGAGAGCATTAAAATTTGGAATCATATTAAGACATTCAGGAGAAGATTTGCATGGCTTGGTTTCACACCAATCCTATACCCTACCCCTACATTATTTCCTTTATACTTATTATAATTATTCCCTTACCTCCACTGGCCAATTAACCATCAACCCTTTCCACTTCACCCTGTCCCTAATGGTTCACTTACCTTAGTACCACGCAATCTACATGTAACCTGATAGTACCCTCTGCCATTACAGTATCATGTCTTTCCATTAAGTTCTAATGATAAATACAGACTCCCTGGCACACACTCATGCATACACTGCTCCATACTATTTCCTACTTATTTTTACCGACATTTCTTACTCATACATATATCCATCCATCCTCAACCCCTTTTCCAGATGGGGTCAGAGTGTCACTTCAGCAGTGACAATCATTGTGTGTGTGTATATATATATATATATATATATATATATATATATATATATATATATATATCAATCGAAATCCAGACACCCCTGAAAAAAACACGCCAGTACCACTAAACCAACTGTCTTGCAGATACACACTTGATGGACTACTTATCTTCGACTAGCACCACCCACACTAACACAACGCATCTAAAAAAAATCACAATTACTCTTCAAGAACAACATTTTTGTCTATGTAAAGAAACTCCCTACAAGTTGTCCTGATACTTTCTGCCTTTTACTTTTGCAGGCTGGTGATATTCACTGTAAGAGAGGGCCAGCCCTATTACCTGCACTTTGTCTGTCACAGCATAATCCTTTTGAGCTATGTAAATATCAGTATCGTTCGCAATAGACTGTCCCAATTTTGATGCTGGATTCATCAAAACCCTGCAAACTTATTTCCATCATCAAATCCTGGTTGAAGGACTCGTATATTCCTTTATGGGTTTCCTCCATTCATAATATTTTTCTAGACAGAAAAAAATAGTACTCATCAAGGGGGTGCCACTGCATTATCCATCAAAAATTATGCTAGACTCAGTCCTACATTAATAAAGAATGGCCTCACCTGTGATGACAATCCAAAGTGCTCCTTGGTGGTCATTTTAAACTCACTGCAGTGATCTGCATCCCATTATCTTCTATTTCCCTTTTCAAATCTACATTATTTATTATTCTTCAATAAACAAAACATAAACTTTTAGTTGAGAGTGATCTAAAATAACTGGTAAGGCTTCCAAAAACACAACAGAATTTCCCACAGCCCAATCAAAGTAGTTACCAATTGGATTCACCCTAACTATACCAATTCCAGATCACACTTCTTGTCATTGTTCTTACAGAACATACCAGAAAAGCATTCCTCAATCTTCAAGTTCTCTCTGACTTGCTTAGTGAACAATGCACTGTTTATTCCATCTGGACACTCAGAAGAAAGAGCACCAGTTTCCAAATCTCCTGAACCAGACCTGTTACAAACCACACTCTAAAAGTAGCATAATTTCTGAAATTGCAAACATCAACCGGTTTCCTCCTTTACATCTATACTGATCCTGTTCAGGTCTGTTGATATTCTATAACATTCTTTACCCTGTAAGAGACTGACATTATCCCATCAAAGCTAAATTCCCAGATTGCTGACATCAGACAGCCTATTAAACTCTGATACAAATCTTGTTCAGATTGGAAAGTTGACCATTCCACTCTAGACAAACACAATACATGTTATTAACTAAAAAAAACAAATGGAATAGCAACAAATCAGGCCAAAGCTGAGTACTCTAGGAATCTTCAAAAGACAACACTTGTTCATCCAAAGAAATTTTGGAGTGCCCTAAAAATTCTATTCTGTTCCCCAACACCAGTTCTAGTCACAAACGTTTCTCCTTAATTTTCATTGAATTAGTAGACACCAGCAATTCTCCCCTCATACAACTAACCCTGTAAACATAGACCCATTCCTTCCCCCTTCATGCCTGTGATTTTCTCCTTTTCACTTTAATGTGATTTCCAAATCTGAGATTGAAAAATTTGTAGAAAAAAATCACTGCTCCTATTAACCCCGACATAGGCTAGGCAGTAATCTTCTTAACAAACTACTGGCTCTTCTGTTTAACTTATTATTGTGGGGTTAAACCCTGCTTAGCTTTCTGTTATGAATGTTCTAACACTCTTTGAACTCCTTCACCTAGCTAGAACCAGGGGTAAAGCAAACACCTGATGCTCATTATATTGATAATTGCTGCAGTAGCCTTACTGTATGTAGGTTACATACTGCCAAGGATGTAACAGCCAGCCAGCTTCTGAAGTTTCAGGGCACCTTCCATATGCCAGACTATCAAGCGGCTTAAGCAGAGCTGGATAAAAGACAAGTTTGGTTGCCAGGCCTTTCAGAGCTTTACTGCTGATGAAGAGTACACTCCTCTAAAGCTTTTGAGGATTGACAGTCAGTTCATGCTGATCCTATGCTGGACAGATAAGTTCCCTTTAGGGGAAAAACTTTTATTTAATAATTTTGCATATTACTTATACTTTTTCTTTTCAGGAAAGTTATTTTAAAGCTAGGAGTTTCTTTTAACAGACCTTCATGAGACTGTGCTGTACTTTTAAACAGAAGTGCTCTTTTTTCCTGTCAGTTTAAAGTTATTTAAAGTAACTGAAAAAAATCATTGTTTTCTGTGGAGAAATTGTTTTATTTTGTGGAGCTAGCAGTGTTTCAAAGTGCTTTTTACATGTTTGGTGGAAAAGGTAACTTTTTAAACCTTTATTTTTACTGTCATTTTCTGCTTGTTTTCTGTGGGAAAGAGGTACCTGTATTGGCTTGACCATGGAACAATCTGTGGGTCTCATGCTCAGTCATTCTTCCAGCCACAAAAAGAAAACTTTCAGCAAGCAGCCTTTGTCACCACAGGAGGCTAGCAATTTGCCTTAGGCCCAGGTGGATGACTCTGCCATAGTCATTTATTTATTCCTTAGATCACTCTTTTACCCTGAAATCCTCTTGTGTAGTGTCCAAAGCTACTATGGACTGGGGTTTGCCACATCCTCTGCAGCACTCTTGTCTGTTCTAGAAGAGGAAACCGGGAAAGCTGCTGCCACTAATAAGTGTCAGCCCCATTTTCCTGTCAAAAAGAGGCAGAAAACTAAGCATGTATCTGCTTCTCCTCAAATTTCCTTAGGAGTAGTTTACTAGGTCTGACTCATGGTTTAATATAGCCTATTAATCCTTCTTAAAAGGTAGTTTCTGGTAAAATAAAGAGTGATACTTCCTTTCCTGAAGAGATTCAAGATTCTAAATCTGGACAGGAGGATGAGTAGACATGTACAGGGTTCTATTCTCAGATTTTTGATTCAGACTCTGAGGAGAGCTCAGTTTCTGTGTTCTCACTTGGGGGTTTCTATTTCTCTGAGACTTCTAGAATGTCTCAGTGGTTTAAGGGGAAGAACACACAGGTTTCTTGGTCCCTCAGAAAACTACAATGAGCTGTTAACAGAAGTAATTTCCAGAAACTGCATGCACTCCTCCTGTTTTGTCTTCTTTGGGGGATGTGTGTTACTGCCCACAATTTTCCTGAGAGCCACATGCTGATAAAAAGGCAGGGTGTATGCAGTTCTTCAATCTTTTGAGTTTTTTTATACCTTCTTCTCAAACCTGACTCAGCAGCTATAGCTTTAGTTAATCCTACTTCTGCTAAACATTTAGTTGATTTCATGCCTAAACTTTACTAATGAGGAAGGGGAAATTATTGATAAGTATGGGGCAAAAGTGTTCCTTCTGCAAATTTGAGTTTCAGAATTTTGAATTGTCCATATCATATGTTATGGTTTGCCTGACTAATTGTGAAAGTATGAGGAATGTTTTGTCTGTAATTTCTTCCTGTGAGCAAAAATCTGATTTAAATAATTTAATTTCTTCTATTGTTTAAGTCACTACTCATTGTGTACAGTTTGTGTATGACTTTGTTGATGCTTTTTCAAGGCTTATGACCACTTAATGTTTTCAGGAATCTTGCATGGCTGCATTCTCAGAACCTCCCAGATGTTGCTGAAAATGAGATTTTAAATTCTCCTTTGGATAACAATATAATTTTCTCTCCTCAGCTTCAGAGGTGATCATGTGAGGAGCTGACAGAGTGAAGATTTTTCAGCCCCCCCCCCTTTTCCAAATTTTCCAAGGGATTCTGTATCTCCTCATCCAATGTTGATAAGAAACAAAATAAACAGTCTCAACAAAATTCAGGCAAGCAGATGTTTAAGAAGAAAGGACAAAGGGGTTCCCCAAGATAAACTCTGGAAACTACCAAAACCAAGGATGGTTCGGTAAGTCAGAATGACTGTTTAAGAGACTTTGTTCATCCCTCCCACCCTGACATCCTCTTTTGTTTTTCAGGAAGTATGAATTTCCACTCTGTCTGTGGCAACATATAGTTTCAGACAAATGTATTCTGAAGATCATTTATCAATGTTACAGATGGCAATGGGAGGAAAGTACTCCTTTCTAGTGGGTAATTCCTCATCCTCTGGACCAGACTCTCAATTCATTCTGTCCTTTATGACATGCTGTTCCAGGGAATGATAGAACCAATTCCCCTTCCCAAGTGGGAAAGTTTTTATTGTCAAAGAAATAAAGAAAATGCTTGGAAATCTGTTCTGGATCTTTCTTTCCTAAACCTGTTTTGATAGTGCCCAAATTCAAAATGTCACTTAACCTGTTACCTCTTTTTCCTCATTCAATAACATTGGATTTAAAAGATGATTATCATCATATCCCTATTCATCCAGATTGCAGGCATTTTTTAAGATTTTTTGTGACCATCACATTATCAGTACTCTGCCGTACCCTTCTGACTATCCACTCAACCTTAAGTATTTTCAAAGCATCTAACTCCTGTTATAGCTCATGTCAGGCTACAGGGTATCTGCATTGTTCCATCTTTAGATGACTTGGTTATCTTTACAGTGACTTTTTCAAAGTGTCAGGAATCTCTCTCTCTCTCTTGGGTGATCTCTTACAGAAACTAGGATTCCAAGAGAACATTCAGAAGTCTTTTTGACTCCTCACAGGATTGTGGTTTTGGGATATCAAGTAGACACCACAATTCAAAGAACTTTCCTTACATAGGAAAAATATATCTGTATCTAGACCAACTTTTAGGGTTTCCCCCCATACTTAAGTCACTGTGAGGGAATACCTAAGGATTTTGGGTTTCATGGCTTCTATTATTTGTCATGATACCCCCCCTCCCCGGCAAGACTCCAGCACCAACACCCTTTGTCTTTTCAAATCCAAGTTTCTGGAGTTTCTCAGAAGAGTAATCACTTTGTGGAGACAAGAGATATCCTTAAATCCAAGTCTTGCCTTCTCTCTTTCTGTGTTCCAAAACAGTCACCACATATGCCTTGTAATTTGCTTGGGGAGAAATTTCAGAAGTGATAAAAGTTTAAGGTGTGTGGGACACCAAATTCGGACCTAAGCACATAAATATTAAAGAGATGCTTGCCCTGATCAAGGCACTCAACTCTGTGAATCAACTTTGGTCCCTGGGACCTCTTTAAGTTGTTACAGACAATACCACAGTCACGTGGTACATCAACAAGCAAGGGGGAATCAGGTCATACCCCCTTTACAGGTTAGCCATATTAGCGTTGGATATAACTTCATAGCAAAGTCTCACTCTACAGGCATCCTACATTCTGTCAGGGCATAACTGTGTGGCAGACAAGCTGAGAAAGACAAGGGTAGACCCTCCTGAATGGAAAGTAAATCAGCGGATCATCGAGTATTTGATCCATATGTGGGGAGTTACTCAAGTAGACCTGTTTGACTCCTCTCCGAACACGCAGAAAGATTCTGCTCTGAGACTTCATTCAAGAAGGCCTGAAAGACAGATGCCTTTTCTTTTCCTTGTTCAGAAATGTTGTTCTATGTTTTTTCCACCCTTCACACTGATATCCATGGTACTTCTGAAGATTCTCAAGATCATTGTGGTGACTTCCCCTGTGGCCTAGACAATTGTGGTTCTCCCTTTTTTGAAAATGGCCAGGGGGAACTACCACAAGCTTACTGACAGACTGGAACTGCTCAAACAAGAACAAGGGTATTTGATACACCCCATACACCAATCCGCTTCAATTGCCTGCCTGGATGATAGGGTCTTAATTCCTTTTAGACACCTCTTTATTGAGCATGTGCAGCAGATAGTAATGGAGAAAAGAAAACCTTCTACTAGAAAATCATATATTAACAAATGGAAAAGGTTTTCTAGTTGATGCCAACAAAATAACCAGCACCCATTCAGGGCTAGTTGTTTTCTGGTTTTACAATATTTGTGTAAGTTACTGTTCTATGGCCTTTCTTACTCCTGTGTCAAGGTTCATTTGTCAGCCATTTCAGCATGTCTGCCCATGGATCCTCTTCTTTCAATGCATCCTTATGTGAAAATGTTTTTGAATGGAGTTTTTCATAAGAGGTCTCCAAGAAAATGGGTGGCCCCTTCTCGGGACCTTAATTTTGTGTTACAAAAGCTAACACTTGCTCCATTTGAACCAACTAACTTGACTGACTTGAGGTTCTTAACATGGAAAACAGTTTTGATGATTGCTCTGACCTCTGCAAGAATACTGAGTTGCAAGCTTTTATGGTGAATCAACACTATTTAGTTTTCCTCAGGGACAGGGTTTCTTTGAGAACAAATCCTGTTTTGTGACTAAAGTGGCATCTACGTTTCCTTTAAGCCAAACTGTCCAACTCCCTGTTTTATTTCCTGAACCAAAAAATGAGAGGAAATAGGTTACTCCATACCTTGGATGTCCACAGACAATTAAGGCACAATCTTGACAGAAATAGATCTTTGAATCAGTTCTTTTCTTGTGAAGGTAACAAGTGGGGAGAACCTGTGTCTATAAAATAGACTATTTCCAAATGGTTGTCTCAGGCTATTACCTTTTGTTATACTCACCACAACAAAACTATTCCAAGCAGGGTCAAGACCCACTCTACCAGAGCCTTGGCTTCATCTATGGTATTTTGGAAAGAGTTGGATTCTTGAAGTATAGAAGCAGCAACTTGGTCCTTTGTACATACTTTTATAAAGAGCTCTAAACTTGATTCATTCTCTCAGGCTAGATCAGGCTTTGCAAGGTCCATTCTCCAGGAGCTCCAGGACTCTTCTTCCACCTCCGGAATGTAGTAAGCTAGGGCTACTGCAGCAGTAATCAGTATGATGAACATAGTACAATTTTATAAGTAAAGTTACCATAAACGTAGATGTTCAAATGATCATTGCTTCAGTAACCAATCCCTACCTCTATCCTCCCTGTTTATTTTTTGTATGTTTATGCCAGGATGTGGTTATTTGTTATTCTTCTTAGCATTGTTTTTCAGGGCTCATCTTCCCTCTGTTTGTTGCCAGGAAAGCTGTCAAGGGCTTGTTACCCAATCTTTGTTTTAGTTAGCTCCACTCAAGCTGTGTGGAAGGTGCCCTGAAACTTTGGAAGCTGGCCAACTGTTATTCTTGAAAGGATGAAGCACATATAGCTAAGCTGTGATCATTCAAACATATACTGTTAGGAAGTTTACTTACACATCTGTACTTTCTAGAGACCTAAACCTATGCTACCATACCAACATCCAAATGGTGTGACAGTTACATAACCCAGCATATATCCTCTTTCTGGAATAGGCTACACTTACTTCTCAAGCAGAGTACTTCTCTAGCAACCTTTAAAATCTGTGTGGATGACTGGATGGGTGGTTGCAGATCTTCTCTAGGTATATGTGAAGAAAATCTGCTTAATGGAGAAAGTTGTTAGTCCCCAGCTTTATTTGAGTGATGTGACTGGGCTTCTTGATGGTTTCCTTTGGCTGTAAATGTGATATCCTATGAACCATCACAACCAGTATACTACTACACTGCTTTAAACATGCTGTTGTCATACCTCTACCAAAAGTCTCCATGTCTTCCTCAACCAATGACTGTGGTTCAGTCTCTAACCTTTGTCACCTTAACAAGTTTCTTGAATAAATCATTCTTGGTTACATTGCTAAGTATGACATTCTGAATGACAAGCAACATGGTTTCTATCCCAATTTTAGTACTACTGCAGCTCTTATTCTGATCATATAAAACCTTTGATACCATTGATTATTTCCTTCTGTTTCATAAACCAAATGAAACAGGCTTCTCTAATAATTTCTTGAAATGGTTCAAGTATCTCTCTCCAATCACACCTTCACACTCATCAGACATAATATTACCTACATTTTAGGAACCTCTTGTAAAGGTGTTCCAGAAGGCTCTGTTTCTAATCCACTTTTTTCATGTTTTCTAAGCGATCTTCTATGGGACTTCACTCACATCAGTTGTATCATGTGCAGATGACATTATCTTTAAAGGCAGTAAGAACTCTTTCAGCCTAGAGAGTGAACTCTAGAGTGACTATAACTATCTGAAACTGGCTACATTCTAAGAAACTGACAATACTCTCAAAAACTCATTAATACTATTTGATGCACACCAAAAACTGAAGCACTTTCAAAGTTGTATTGTTACAGATCCTCCAGGGTCCCCTCTCTTATGCCACTGAATAACGGTATCTGGGTCTCTTTTTTTTTTGACCAACACCTCACCTTTCATACACATTTTGAAACACTGAATTCCTAAAGGTCTAGTTAAACTAAGACTGTCTTACAAGATCTGTCATCTAAGTATCAAAGCCAGATGAGCCCTAGCCATAAATGTGCTACTTTCCAGACATGCTAAATGCTGCTAAATATGGCCCATGACTCACCATGCAATAACTCTCAGCTCCAATAAGTCAAAGTAAAAATAAACTTTATTGTCTTTCGGTAATCATACAAGTGCAAAAACTGAACGAAATTCTGTGTCTCTGGACTCAATGTGCAGACAACAAATAGACTATTTTCACAGACATTTACACTTATAACACCTAGTTATTACATAATGGACAAGGAGGTAGACAGACTAATACCGCATATAATTAGAAAAGCATTTTAACACTTTTTGCATTGAACACTTGTGTGCATAAGACTTTTAGTATTGCACAGGTACTTGGTTGATACATTGCATTGATCTTTGCACAGAAAGAGACATTTAAGTATTACAATGTGAACATTAGAGTATTGCACTATTGTTAATTTGCAAGTTTGTAACGTACTGTAAGAACAGATATTTTACTGCATTGCTACTGCTCTAGATGGCCTATAAGTTAACAGTCATGGTGAATATTGCACTAAGTATTAGATGAGACTGGTAACCAGGTTAATGTACAATATGAAATCTACTACATTTTCTACTGACCCAGATGGCTGTCATGGAACGTAGTTGTTACCAGAGTTCAGCAGCCTGATGACATTAGGGAAGAAGCTGTTCCTGAATCTCATAGTTCTGCAGCGTATGCTTCGGAAGCACTTTCCAGATTATAGATGCAGGATCAGTCTGTAAGCAGGGTGAGGGCAGTCTTTAATTATTCCTCTGGCCCTGCCAAGACATCTGGATAAGTACAAGTCATAGATAGATGGTAAGGTGGTCTTGATTATCCTCTCGGCTGTATTCACCACTCTCTGGAGGGATTTGCGTTCAGAGGAAGAGCAGCTTCCATACTGTACTACGAGGTTGTTCATCAGGATGCTTTCTATAGTACCTCTGTAGAAGGCAGTGAGAACTGTCAATGGGAGAGCCGCTCTCTTCAGCCTTCTCAAAAAATGCAATCTCTGGTGTGCTTTCTTGACTATGGCATTTGTATTGGTGTTCCAAGACAAGTCCTCATCAGTGTGCACTTCCAGAAACTTCATGCTTCTCACTCTTTCCACTGTTTCCCAAAGGATGGTAAGACGAAAATGTTCCTTGTAATTTTTCCTGTAGTCCACAATTATCTTTTGTCTTGTTTACGTTTAGTGCCAAGTTATTTCCACACCAGGTAATCAGTTGTTCCACCTCATCCCTATACGCTGTTTCTTCGTCATTACTAATGAAGCTAACCACTGTTGTGTCATCAGCAAACTTCATGACTTGGTTTGTATTGTACCAGGTTGTACAATAGTGTGTTAACAGAGTAAACAGCAAGGGACTTAGTACACATCCTTGTGGGACTCCAGTGTTAAGAATGATGCTATCTGGGAAGTTATTTCCTGTGCACACTTTCTGAGGTCTGTCTGTGAGAAAGTCAAGAATCCAGTTACAAAGTGAAGTGTTGACACCTATTTGGAGTAGCCTAATTACCAGATGAAGAGGGATGGCCATGTTAAAAGCAGAGCTGAAGTAGATGAATAGTATCCTTGCTTAGGTGTTTTTATTCTCAAGGTGTTCCAGGGATAGATGGAGTGCTAGAGAGATGGCATCTGCTGTAGATTGGTTTGCTCAGTAAACATACAGCAGAGGGTCAAGATCAGTAGGCAGCCCAGATGTTATGGCATCCTTAACCAGCCTTTCAATGCACTTCATCACTGTGGAGGTGAGGGCTATGGGAAGGTAGTCATTTAGGCAAGATGGTGGAGACTTCTTTGGTAATGGAATGCTTGTCATGTCCTTGAAGCATTTCAGAAAAATTGGCTGACAGAGAAAGTTATTGAAGATATCCATGAGGACATTTGTTAGTTGGACTATGCAGTCCCTGAGCACTCACCCTAGGATGTTGTCAGGCTAAGACCCTTTTCTCAGGTTAACTCTACACAGTGTCCTCTGGACATTGGCTGGGTTGAAGGTGAGCATCTTCTCGTTATGGCTGATGGCCATTTTCTTCACTGTTCTGTTCCCTTCATCTAATCAGCTAAAGTAGACATTCAGCTTATTTAGGAATTCCTTGTTGTCCTCATATTGCCAAGATGGGGGCTTGTAGTCAGTTATGGACTGGATACCCTGCCATAGACGGTTAGGGTCTTTTTGGTTAGAGAAGTAACTCTGGATCTTTCTGCCATAGATGCATTTTGCTTCCCTCACTCCAGTCTTCAGATTCACTCTGGCTGTTCTGAGGGCTTCCCTGTCTCCAGACCTGAAGGCTGCATTTCTTGCTTTCAGTAGCTCATATACCTCTCTTGTCAACCAGGGTTTCTGGCTGGCTCATGTGATGATGGTTTTGGTGACTGGTGACTGTCACATCATCCACACATTTTGTGATGTAGACCACCAGCAGAAGACATCTCGCAGATGTGGAGGAGTTCCTGATTTCCCTGTACAGGGCAGGTGAGGGACCGCTCATGACTGGCAGTGGGTGAATGAGGGGACTGCGCTAACTACATAAGTGGCTGTAAGGGAATGCACAAGGTTAGTAATACCCTGTTCCATTATCATTAGTGTCCCACTACAATGCATTTTCCATTCAGCAGAGCTCCTGTACATATTTGTCTTCCAGGTATATTGGAAGTGTAAATGTGACAACCTGCAACACGAAGTATGAGTTTGTCTGTGTGCTAAATATATTACTAGCATGTAGCTGCATGTGTGCCACATGTTGGTGGGAGTGTCACATATGTTCCAGCATTGCCACAAATATGCTTATGCTTTCAGCAGTTCCACTGGCAGGAAGTAATGTAGGACATCAAATGATGGGGGGAGGGAGGCATAACAGGACATCAGTATAGCTTCATCTTAAGGTTACTAATATGATACTGATTCCCAAGCCCAAGTTGCAAAATACTGCCAGGGAGGGGTCCACCACAGGCAGTGGACTGCCATCACAAAGACATCACAAAGGTGGAGTAGTTCCTGGTGTCTATCCAGGACTGGTGAGAGACCCCCACATCTGAAATTGGCTTGGATGTGGGAATTGGGCTGTTGACGACTGAATGATTGTCCATGAGGGTGCTTTAGGTTAGTACTACATTGTTCCAGTGTCATTATACTGTCCCATTAGTAGTTAGCAAAATAGTATTCAACTAGTATGCATGATGTAATCCCAGAACACCTATGGACATCTGTCACCAAGGTACATTGGCATTGCAACCACAACAACCTGCACCACAAAGTATGTGTGTCTATGAGCTGACCATATTTTTGGCATATTGTTGTATATGTGACATGATGTATCACATATATTTCATTATTGTCACAAATTTATCATCTTTATGCTTCTACAGGTTCCAGTGGTGGAGGGTCCGGCACAATAAATAGACATATGCCTGTTGTCAGCAGGTCACCTCTAGTTGAAGGGTATGGCATTCTCAGTAATGGTAACATTTGGAAGGCACTCATTCATCCCCCCAGAGAAGAAATGCAGGAGGAAAGGCAGGATAAACCTCTGTCATTCCCTGTATTTAGCACTGGATATCCTGTCCATGTTAGCCCTACACAGGATGCACCAACATCCCCCCAGAGAAGAAATGCAGGAGGAAAGGCAGGATAAACATCTGTCATTCCCTGTATTTAGCACTGGATATCCTGTCCATGTTAGCCCTACACAGGATGCACCACCAGAGATGGCATCCATAAGTCACACTACCTCTGAGGTGTGCAAATCCACCATAGAAAAAGGTGTGCAGCTGGCCATCAATACCTTGACTCAGGGACATTCCCTGACATGGCTGTTAACATAGGCATCACTTGGTGGATGTGCAGGAGAGTGATCTAGACATAGCTGGCTAATTCATACAGTGTTGAAATATTGAGTGTGCAGCATTGCCTGTGTGAGGATCTGCAAGTGCAGCAGGAACTGGATGTCATCATGTGATGCATGCAAGTGAAAGTTGCATGTAGAGACTTATGGCAGATGCACCTGCTAAGGTCAGAGGTGGCTATGTTCACAACCTCTGTTTCAATACTAATGATGCAGAGAGTGCCCATCTTGGCCATGCACGTGTCCACATATGCAGTATATGGTCACAAGCTGAATGCACACAGATGGCGCATGATGTGTCTGTGACTGCATTATTGTCAGATTGGCATGTGGCTGCCTTCACCCCTAGGACTGGACAGTACTATGCTTGTGGCCAATGCCTCATCAGGCTCCATTGTGGGAACATGCTGCCAGGCAGGCTGTTCTGCATCCTACAGCTCCATGCCATCCCTATCTTCTTTTGGCTCACAAAGTACAATGTCTAGCTGTGGCCATTCACTCAGTCATGGATAATGACTTTTTATCACTTCTCTACATTGGGGGCTATAGCAGGAGTCCTATACATGCTCCTATGATGCTACACCATCCACTGGGTAGGATGCCTCTAATCCTGGTACTGCATTGGCATGCAATGCAGTCTGCTAGTATTCACTTCATGGAAGCTCCACCCCAAACTTAGAAGATGTGATTCTTGACTCCCCAAACCCATAGCTGTCCATAAGGCTTACCCTGTCCATCTCCTGTAATCCTCCAACCTTAGCATTGTGTCCCCTGCCACTGTGCTCCACCCCATCTGTGCTTCTGCTGATGACAGTGACCTGCCCAACTCTCTGGCCTGTGTGAGTATGGGAATGTGTAATGCTCAGTGGCCAATCAGTGCACTGAACTATACTGCAAAGCCTGGGTGTGTGAATGTATGCATCAGTTTTATTCTGAGTTCTCCATGCCTTGGCCCATAGTTGTGGACCTCTTTACCAGTGTCAGTAAGTATTGCATCTACCTTTACCTTGCATGGGATACTATCACAGAAGGTTTCCCTGATAACTGCTCACCTAGCTCCTCTTCCACTCCTGTCAAAGATCTGTCTGGCAGTACTATAATGTTCCCACTCTGTTTTCCCTAGCACAGTGCTGTGTAGAATGATGCAGGCCACAAATATGTTACTTCAGGTCTCTGGTATGTACTGTAGTGTGCTGACAAGATGTATCCAAGCAGCAGTAGTGAGCCTTCAGCTGTCTGAATACTTTTGACAATGGTATATGCCTGCAACAGTGTGGAGTTATGACATCTGCACAGTGGCCTAAGTCTGTGGATTAAGGGTTGTCAACTACAGTTCCAAGGCATATCTCGCATCACCTACAGCACACAACAGCTGACACCATTGGGAATAGCCTGCTGCATATCTGGACCTTGTGGGCTTGGCAATGTGTGCACATACCAACTAGATCACCATGTGAAAAGTTAAACCATGTGAACCACTGGTATAGGTCACACGTGCCAGATGTGGGAATCGTGATAACTTCATGGATCATGCACAGACATATACACACTGCACTGTACACAACCTGGCATTTGATGGAGTGGAAGCTGTTCTGTTTGACATACTGTATGCCATGTGGAGCCTTGGTGGCAGTGTGGGTAAATGTCCTTATAGTGCTGACTGTATCCTCTGACCTCTATGGAAATCAAACCTGCTCCTTCACATGCTGCAGCATTATATTATGTTAACACAAACCATGAAACACATACTTCACAAAACCAGTGTGCCACACAATCACAGCCCTTAAGGCAAAATAACATACCCAACACACTAGTAATCGGTGACTCTATAGTCAGGCACACTGACGTCCCACTCACTAGGTTGAACAAGGAGAAGGTTACTGTTAGCTGCCTGTCAGGTGCCAGGATACACCACATAACACAAGCACTCAGGTCACTCCAGGACAAGTACAAATATGACTCTGTCTTTGTCCATGGTGTGAATGACCTGAGCTGTACCTCCCTGGACTACATGAAAAGAGACATGGAGGAGCTCTCTGATCATGTAGCCCAGGCCGGTGTGACCCTGACCCTGAGTATCATCCTGCCCTCACCAAGAATTATACCACGGTATAGAGAAAAAAATGATCAATTTCAGCAATTGGCTTAAGCGTCTGGTGTCATTCAAAGGGGATCCAGTGTCTGTCAGCCTGGGATGACATGCTCGACAAGCCACGCTGCTTTGCTAGAGACGGCTTGCACCTGTCACCCCTAGGCTTTCAAATACTGGCCAAGGCTCCTGCCACCCCCATAGTGCCTTTTTTAGGCAAGGCTCAAAAGACAAACCCACCCCCATAAATAGCACAAGTAACAAAAAACTGGGGGTAATGGCACTCAATGCCAGAAGTCTAAACCTCAAAATGCATGCACTTGAGGCACTCCTCAGTATGGAGAAAATCGATATATGTGCAGTAACAGAAACCTGGTTTAAGGCTCCAGAGACCACCCCAGCACTACCAGGCTACAACTCATACCATACATTTTGGTCACAAAACCTTGACCAAAATACAAAAAGCGGGGGAGTATCCATATTCATCAAGGATACCCACACCTCCAGGTTAGTGGCACAGCATGATGCTTCAGAGATCATCCACGTGCAACTAACAATGGGCAAAACTGCTATTCAAATTACAGCTTGCTACAGATCTCCCACCATGTCCCAGGACCCCCACTCCACATTCCTGGAAACACTGGGAAACATAAAGGTCCTACCAAACACCCTGATATTGGGTGATTTCAATTACCCAAACATTAACTGGGAGAACTACTCAGGTACAAACTCCCTTGCCCAACATTTCCTAGAATTTATAAACTCAAATGCCTGGATCAACTGGTCAACACCCCCACCAGAGGTGACATATTGGACCTTGTCATCACCAACATGGGCGACCGGTGTTCCACACTGGAGGTCAACCCCTCATTGGTTAGATCTGACCATAAACTAATCACTCTGGATATCCACATTCCGCCACCACCCATGGTCAAAGAAACCACTGTAAAAAACTTTTCAAAAGCAAACTTCACATTACTTAAGACCGAGGTGGGAAGTTTCAAAGCCCCCATGCTAAAGGATAATGCTGTACAAGCCGCAAAATCCTTTACTAATGCACTCTACGGGCACCTACAAGAATGCATGGATCATGCTATCCCAAAGAAAACCAAGACTCATTCCTCCAAGAAAAGGAAACCAGTCTGGTGGACCCCTGCCATAAACAAGCTATACAATAGAAGGCGGAAACTAGTACAGAAAAGAGTAAAATCCCAAGAAGGGAAGACATCACTGATCAGTATCAGCAAGAAACTACATTCCCTCATAAAATCATCCAAGGCTAGCTTTGAAAGAAAAATTGCCATGGACTCCAAAGATAACCACAAGGCATTCTTCAGCTATGTCAAGAATCTAAGTGGCAATTCTCAGATCTGCTCGGAGTTAGTGCAGAATGGCACAAAATACACTGAATCGACCGATATAGCCAACATCCTGGCAGACAGGTTCAGTGCAAACGTCTCCCCCAAAAGGACCCATAACTATACCATAAGAATGTAGTGCCCCTGAAATCACAGTCACTCAGGTCAAAACAGTCCTCTCCAAAGCCAAAAACACAGCATCAATGGGACCGGATGGTGTCTCAGGCTGTGTCCTACACAAGCTGAAAGATGAACTAACCCCTCACATAAACACACTGTTTAAACTCAGCCTCTCCACAGGCTACATGCCCACAGAGTGGCGCACAGCAATGGTTATTCCACTCCACAAAGGTGGAGCCACAATGGATCCCTGGAACTATCACACTATAAGCCTGACTAGCTCGATCTGCAAAGCTATGGAGCGCATCATCATGGATCTCATTAACAGAGACATTGGAAACCTCCAAACACTGGACCCTACCCAGTTCGGCTTTAAGGGCAGATCATGCCTCCTAAACCTGGTGGACTTCTTTGAGACAGTTACCAAGGCTACAGATGAGGGAAAGGTGGTCCACACAGCCTACCTAGACCTTGCAAAGGCCTTCGACACCATTCCCACTCAGGTATTATAGACAAGCTCACCAGCCTGAGCATAAACCCCTATGTCACGAAATGGGTTGCCAACTGGCTCACGGACAGAACCCACATGGTAAGAGTTGCGGGAGCTATGTCTGACTCTAAACCAGTTACAAGTGACATTCCCCAGGGCTCAGTCCTAGGACCCCTCCTGTTCGGCATATACTTCTCAGAGGGACAGGCAAGCACAGGAGGACTATGGTTGACCAAGTTCACAGACGACTGCAAACTAGGGGCTATAATTGACTCTCTGGCTGACACAGACATCATCTAAAAGGGCCTCACTGAGATAGATACCTGGTGTCAAAACCATGGCCTCAAGCTAAATGCCAAAAAGTGCATAGTTATCCCCTTTGGAAAAAAACAAAGTACCCAGAAAATACCACATAGGTGGTAGCCCCCTAAATATGGAAGATGCAATAAGGGATCTGGGGACCCAAGTAGATACTAACCTCTCCTTTGTTAATCACATTGCCGAAGTGGTTAGAAAATCCTTCTATGTGGCCCACCTAATGACAAAAGGATTTGCATCCAGGTCGAAAGTGGTCATTGGGCCCCTCTATGCATCACTCATCAGACCCATCATAGAGTACAATGCCCCATTTGGGATGTACTTTACAAGACACCTGCAACAACTGGAAAGACCACAGAAGTACCTCACCAAGAGGGATCACTGGCCTCAAGCAGATGCCCTATGCAGCTTGACTGAAGAAACTCCAGCTATACTCGGTTGCATACCGCCTACTCAGAGGTGATCTCTGTCTGACATACCAAGGCCATGTCCAACCCAGAATTGATGGATATGCTCCACCTAAAGAAAACCATATCCCCTTGAGCCACACGCTCCAGGGATTTAAACCTCACCACAACAATAAATAGGACGTGATGGAGGGATAGATTCCTGTCCCAGAGATTTCCCCATGCTCTGGAACAAGATTCCAATCTACATTAGGTAGAGTTCCTCGCTAACCCTCTTCAAGAGAAACCTTGACGAGTGGATGGGAAACAGAAAGTTTACCCCAGGGATCACTTCAATGGCTCTACTGGACAGAGACACAGGGAACTAATCTAAGGGGGCAGCAAAAACAAACACATTCCGGCTAGGCTTATAAATGCCTTCAGGCAGATAGCCTAGCACCTACCTATGAACCTAAGGAAATGGTGTAGGATTTGCAAGGCTGATGCCTGTGAAACTCCTAATAGATCTATCCAGTGACACTCACTAAAAGGTCCCTATAGCAAGCAAGGTAAATGCCACACAAACCTTTGTGACCACTGGGATCGGCACCTAAAATGTCCATCTTGAATTCATGTGAGAGCAGCACGTCTACTAACTTCTGTATGGTGTGTCTGCCCACATAGTAGCAGTTCACAATGTCCTTGCTATAGAGAAGGTGGTATGTTAGCCACTGGTGGATCCATATGTGACATGGAGAGCAACAAAATGTGCCATTAGGAACTCACTGGTTCTGGATCTCTTGTATCTCCACAAATTAAATAGTCCCACAAATGTCAGCACCTGGGATCAAAATTTTCATCAGCAAATTAATAAAACACGGTGGTGAGATAGGTTTATTCATAGCATCTTCCCCACCTCTGGAATAGACTCTCATCGCAAATCAAGCAGTGTGATGCATTATCTTCCTTCAAATAAGATATTGATGATTGGATGGCTACTCACAAATTCACCCTGGCTTGACTGATTTAGCTTTCCTTGGAAAAAGATTTACAGTTGTAGGGTGGGTAATGATATGGTGTAAATTGTCACAAAACTTAGTTGCCTTGTATTTCCTATTATAAAATAATGGATGCTTTTTCTTAAAGCAGCCACTAACTCTTACTGTCCTGCTAATAATGTTGGTACTGCTAGCATCGTTATGTGAATGAAGATCCAATATGCTGGCAGATCCTGGTGATCAGAAAAGCTGATTGCTGCTCCTCTCCATGCTAAGTTTGTACATTTTTGAATTGTTTCCTTATGTTTTATTATTTCCATATGTGGTAGCTCTCATTAGCTTGTCACCTCATTTGCATATTGTGTATGTATTAGCATACTGTACATACTGCACTATTTCTGCTGTAACATGGTTGCACTATTTGTGTCTCTGACTTGCCACCCCCCCCCCCCCGTGTCTCTGAGTGCCATGCTTTTTTGTGTAACACTTTGTACTAATTGTTTCTGAATACATACAACTCTATATGCAGGAAGCAAGACATCTCACATCCCCTAACAGAGAAATTCATCTCTGAATACAATGCCTCCATTGTCACATGGACTCAGCAAAGACAGAAGAAAGAAAGAAAGAACCCTTTTCCCCTTTACTCTTAATCATCTGTTATTGGAAATAGTATTAAAGTAGATGTGTGATCTAGCAGCAGATGATATGCATTGGAGTTGGGTTCACTTAAAAAAAACTTGTCAACAAAACAGTATGCATTAAAATGTTAATGTTCCCAGGAGAAATGGCTATGCGACACTCAAGTGTAAAGGGCCATTCAGATACTGAACTGCATATCTAGGTGCTACATGTCATGCATCATGGGTGTCAGTTGCTGCCATGGCCATAGATAGCAGGTGTGAAGGCACAGGCCCAAGACCATACATAGCTAACAGATTGATTATGGGGTATTGGTATACTAAAGGTTTTGTAGGGGTATGGCTACCATTTGAGATCAAAATGCCCTCCCACCAACATACTGGTAAGTGAAGTAGTTACTTGATATGAGGATGATAAATAGTAAAAAAGTAATGAATATTTTTCAGTGGCTAAACACAAACAAAAGTAAGTATAAATCAACTACAGTCAATTTTAAAACTCCATTGTGATTTGTTGAGGTCTTCAAAACTCATAAACAGTTATTGATAATATGTGATGTTTTTTTATCGCATAGCAATGTTTTAACTGTTTCTGCCTACTGGGCAGTGGATAGAATATGACAATTTAGCAGAAAGGAAGCTATAACTGTTTGTTTTTTTTTGATCTGGTTACTTCATCGTCTGGCATTAGTTGAGAAAGTATAATGGAATCACTAGGGATGTGTGCTTTGACTTCCTGGATGACGTAAATTTGTTGAGGTCCCAGTAATGTATCTGTATCTGCAAGGCAGGCGGTGGCACTACTAACTATGTCAGATGGGCTCCTTTACAAAAGAATAAATGGAGAAGTGGATTTCAGAAGGCACATATACTATACATGGCCAAATGATCAACAATCTGTGCACATTTTGGAGAGCAACAGATATAATTGTGGGTTCAGAGATGGCATACTCAACAAGATGTCATTTTGGTACAGGCTTGATTGTTGAAGGCTGTGACTGTGGAAATGGAGGGAGCCTCACAGATATGCTGGAGGTGCCTGTCAAGCAGTGAGATACTGGATACTATGCATCCTACACCAGACTGATCTCTCTCTTGTGTATTATTTACATTTCTTGTTGACTATATTGAGTGTGATAGCCATATGGCCAATGGGGCAACTTGCACCTGAAGTCTGGTCACTGCAGAATAGAAATAAACATGTCCATATTTAGGGAAAACTGATGCCCATGTGTGGATGTATACATCCAGTAATGTGACCTTGCTTGGTATAGCTTGGGAAATGTATTTTTTGCTACCTTTGGCTATGTTGACCTGTGAATGCCCAGTAAGGAAGGTCAGGAGCTCATCATCTTGTGTGAGGGCCCTTGGGCTGATAGCCTCCTACTTATCTATGAACCTATGAGTTCTGCACCAGTGGCATCATGAGCTTCAGTGAGAGCCCTGTACTGCTTTCTGACTTGTTGGTAAGCTGCTAGTGGCAGGCCTGCACTGATGATGACAGGTTATGAAATGCTCAGATGTCAGCAGTCATGTATGTCTGTAGGCATTCCCAGTATCCCTGTAATACTCCCCACTGGAACACTTTTAGGCCATGCTGTCTCACACCTTTGGCATCCCCTACTATACTTTTTGTGGGTTGAAATTGGCTCACAGATAGAACCCACAGTGTGAAAAGTAGCGGACTCCAATTCAGACTGCTGAACAGTCATGGGCCTTAAGCTTAATGCCAAAAAATGTGTCATCATCCCCTTTGGGAAAAACTCAGTTCCCACTAATTACCACATCGATGGGAGCCCACTGAACACTGAAGGCATTATAAGAGATCTGGGACACAGGTTGACAGCAACCTCTCCTTCAACCACCACATTGCCACTGTGGTCAGAAAGTCTTTCTATGTGGCACATCTCATCACCAAGGATTTTGCATCCAGGAAGAAAGAGGTCATCATCTCTCTCTATTCTTACCTCATTAGGCCAATCATCGAGTATAATGCCCCATTTGGCATGTACCTCACTAGACACATGCAACAGCTGTAAAGGCCACAAAAGTACCTCACAAAGAGGATCCTAGGCCTTAAACACATACACGGACAGACTCAAAAAACTCCAGCTATTCTCTGTCTCATATCTACTAAGAGGTGATCTCTGCTTGACTTACAAAGTCATATCTGACCCAGCTCTGTTAGAAATGCTACATCGAAAGAAATCCCAGTCCCCCTGCACCACATGCTCCAGAGACCTCAGCCTCATTACCACAATCAACAGAACATGCTGGAGGGACAGGTTCATAACCCAGAGACTGCCCATGCTCTGGAATAGACTTCCTATACATGTCAAGCAGAGCACCTCACTGACCCTCTTCAAGAGAAATATTGATGAGTGGATGGGAAATAGTAAGTTCACCCCGGGGATCACTCCAGTGGCTTTACTTAATAGAGGCACTGGGAACTAACGTCGGGCAGCACGATGCCAGGGCACTTCTAAGGGTAGGCTTGTAAAGGCTCCAGGGCCATTAGCCTAGCACAAATCTATGGAACCTATAAAGTGCATAGCTTGTGAATCTGTATGTAATTATTTTTAAGGTCAGTTTATGGGATGACGTTTTCTGTACGTGAATGCTTTCCCCATTATCATTGTGGCTGCAGTGCTGTATGCAACTGTCCTACCCTTCTGATTAGACTAGTGTACTGCATTGTGTGATGTGCACTTTCATAATGCATTTGTTACTGCCCTGCTTATGCAGAGTATAGCAGAACTGTGCATTTTATTTTGCAGACAATTACTTGCCTTTTACTTGGTCATTGATCTATCACTTTGGAAGTTGGTTTATGAGCTGTAATGTTCACTGGATCTTGAGGTTAGTAGCATATTTTATCTGCAATCTGTCTAGGTGGTACTGCTGTATAAAGGGCTACATTTGTTTTGACCTTTGGTATATGCTCTTTCCAGTCATATTTTTTCTAAATTAAAATGGAAAAAGCAGACACATAGAATCACATATTCCAAGTCCTTTAAATGTAACCTTTCTAAACCCCAAAGACCTGTTAGATGAGGTACTTATAACAAACACCCTCAGCAGCCCTGAATGCACTCTAAAAACAACACCCACATCAACAGATATAGCCACAGCTTGTGGAACCTCTACTTCTAAGCCCATAAGACAAGCCACCACACAGTCCAAAAATCTGGTCATTGGACACTCCATTGTGAGAAACACTGATGTCTCTCTCACTAAGCTGAGTAAGAAGAAAGTCATGGTCAGTTGCTTATCAGGGGCTAGGGACCATCACATTATGCATGCACTCAGTTCATTGGACCACAAGTACTAGTATGACTCAGTTATAGTCCCTGTAGATAAAAATGACCTGAGACATACCTCCCTAGACTATATGAAGAGAGGCATCATGGAGCTCTATATGTGTGCCTAGCATTGAGCACCATTTTATCTTCTCCAATGTGATGCCAGAATATGAACAAAAGATAATTGACTTAGTTTCTGGTGTCATTCTAAAGGGGCACAATATTTGTAAGCATGGAAGGAGATGGTCAACAGACCGTGCTGTTTTGCCAGGGATGGTCTGCACCTCTCTCCTCTAGGCTTTTGAAAATTCGGTAAAACATTGTCCTCCCTCATAGTGCCTTTTTAGGCAAGACAAAACTGAAAGTACTTCTGATGTAGCAATTAAAAAACAAGAAAATCTAAGGGTGTTACTGCTCAATGCTAGGAGTCTAAACAAAAAATTCCACTCCCTAGAAGTTCTCTTCACCCTAGAGAATGCTGACATCTGTGCTGGAATGGACACCATCCCTAAGTCAAAGTATGAGAGTACACTGACCGTGCAAGGTTATAATGCTTTCCACACATTTAGACCAGCTACTACACAGACCGGGACTAAAGGCGGAGGTCTGTCAATTTATATAAAAAATAAATATACCTAAAGGCTGGTCAAACAGAATAATGCATGTAAGCTTCTCCACATTCAAATCACCACAGGCAAAATCCAATATCACTTCCTTACAAGCTATAGGTTCCCCTCTATGACCCAGGAAACCCATACCATGTATTTAAACATATTAGAAACACTCACCATCCAACCCAATGCCATATTCATGGGTGAATTTAATTACCCCACCATTAACTGAGAATCATATATGACACTAAACATATAGCAAAAGAGATGTCTGGATTTTGTAAACATAAACTCCCCGGACCAGATTGTCATTACATCAACCAGGGGTGCAACCATACTGAATCTGTTCCTCACAAATATGGGAGAATGCTGCACACCCCCTAGTGTAATGTGTTCTCTGGTAAGATCAGACCTCAAAATTGTCTCCTTTTAAGTAAAATAAAACCTGGAACTCCAACTATCCCTGGCATATTCAGAAACTACTCTATGGCTAACTTCCTACTGTTAAGTGATAACCTGAAAAATATCAAGCCCCTATAAACCCTGAGAACACTTCTGCCTATGCAGAACTGTTCACCACAGAAACCGTATACAAGCATGTTAATAGCTGCATAGTGGCAGCTGTACCCACCAGGAAGAAGTACAGAACTAACTCAAAAAGGAAGTCACCCTGGTGGAATCACATCAAGGCTGTATAACAGAGGATGAAAATCATTGCGAAAATTAGGAGGTGCAACACCCAGCAGGATAAAAGTACTAATCAAATTAAACAAAGAACTCAGAGGGCAAATAAAGTCCACCAAAGCCAAATTTGAGGTAAATTTGGCCTCCCAGGCCAAGGACAACCACATGAAATTCTTTAGCTATGTCCGCAACCTCAAAGGCAAACAATACACAATTGTGTGCAGAGCTCATTGTAATTGGAGCCACTTGTATTGATTCAGAATATAAAGCAATCTTGTTGGCTGACAAATTCAGCTCCAACTTTTACCCCCCCCCAACCTTCTCTCAGGAAATACCATCAAATATAACTCCCCCTGCTATCATGAGGGAACAGGTCCTTAATGCTCTCTCTAAGGCCAAGAGCACTGCATCAGTGGGCCCAGACAGTATCCCTAGATGCCTTCTGAATAGCATGAACCATGACCTATCAGGCCTTTGGAATTGCTATTTAACTGTAGTCTCCAAACAGGCTTTGTGCCTCATGAATGGTGAGCAGTAACAGTCATCCCTGTGCATAAAGGTGGGCCATCTACAGAACCATAAGTCTCACTAGTCTCATATGCAAAGCCATGGAAAAAATTATCATGGAAATGTTCAGCAATGACTTAGAAAACCTCCAGGCACTGGACTCAACCCAGTTTAGTTTCATCAGTGGCAGGTCATGCCTACTCAACCTGATGGACTTCTTTGACAAGGTCACCAAAGCAATGGATGAGAGCAAAATGGTTCACACTCCCTACCATGACCTAGCCAAGGCATTTGACACAATACCCTACTCAGGCATTCAGGCATTGTTGACAAATTTAAGAGGTTAGCTACAAACCCTTATGTCACCTGATGGATAGCTAGCTGGCTCACAGACAGGACCCAGAAAGTTAGAACTGGGTAGTCCAGCTCTGCAAAGAGGCCAGTTACAAGTGGAGTCCCTCAGGGATCGGTTCCAGCTTCTTTTTGGCATTTACTTCTCAGATGCCAAGGCCAATGTCAGTGGTCTCTGGCTGACAAAATTTCCAGATGACTGCAAATTAGGAGCTGTCACTGAATCGCCCACTGACACAAATGTTCTCTAGGAAGGGCTGATTCAGATAAACAACTGGTGTCAGAGCCATAGACTAAAACTAAATGCCAAGAAATGCATAATTGTATCCTTCGGGAAGTCATCCACACCTGGTAACTATCATATTGACAACATACCCCTAAGAGTTGGCCCAGTAGTCAGGGACTTGGGGACACACACAAATAGTAATCTAGCCTTTGACCATCCCACGTCTACAGTAGTGAGGAAATCATTCTAAGTATGCAAATTATAAACAAAGGTATGGTGTCTAGGTCCAAAGAAGTCATTGTTTCTCTGTGTTCAGCATTCATCAGACCTATCATTCAGTACAGTGCCCCCTTTGGTGTGTACCTAACCAGACATATCCAGCAATTGGAATGTCCGCGGATGTTCTTCAGTAAAAGAGTAAAGGGCATAAGTAATATGTCTTATGCAGACTGCCACAAGGCCCAATCACTGTATTCTGTCTCCTACAGACTGTTGAGGGGAGATCTATGCCTGGCATACAAGGTATTATCAGACCCCCCACTCTGATGGACTTCTTGCATGTCCACAAACCAAACAGCACTAAAAGTACCTATTCTAAAGACAAACCTTGCCTGTGATATAAACAGATTCTGCTGGAGAGACGGGTATGTATCCCAGAGACTACCCTTTCTCTGAAATGGGCTCCCATTCATGTGAAGCAGAGTTCCTCCCTAACCCAATTCAAGTATAACTTGGAGAATTGGAGGGTGAACAGGAAAGTCTTCCCTGGCTTGGCACCTATGTCTCTAATGACACAGGCAGCCTGTAAATGGTTCATCTCCCAGGCCCCTGCTTATAAATGTTTCACCTCCCAAGCCCCTGCTTACTCTTATCAAGGGTACCTTAACTTGTCAGAGATTTGCAGTGCTTGGCTAGGTTAAAATGCCCTTGTGGTAGCTAGCCTAGTAAACAGCTCTGAACTTATGTATATGACACTGCTTCATTTTAAAATGAATGTTGCCATCAAAGCCACTGCTGCATTTTGCTTCTGTTATACATTCAGAAATGCTAGCTTTTCTCCATAGATTCATTTTCTCCAAGCTCATACAGTTTATTGAACTTTAGAACATCTATGGACATCATGTGTCTTGTCATTGTACACTTGTAGTGTATCATCTACATTTTAGTGGTTTCAGTGCAAGCTGAAGGGAGGCTAGACAACAGAAAAAAATGTCCATGAAGGGCTAAGAAAAGAGCAGCTTAGTTCATTTGTCAAACCTAGACAGACAGAGTTTAAAGTGGATAGGGGAGCAAAGCAGTGGCTAGGGGAGCAAACCATGGGATTACAAATTATCTTAGAAGAAGGAGAAGAGATCTGAAGAAGACGGTATTGCTCTTCTGAATAAATTATTTATCTCATAGTTTACACAGGCATGTGAAAGGGCATTATCAGCTTGTGAAGATCATATGGATAGGGATGTAGGAAAATGGCCAGTTGGAACAGAGGCTGCAGAGAAGTTAAGTAAAGAATTTGGTGGAATTTGGAGAGTTAAGGCATTGGCCTGCCTGGCTCCCCATCTAGTTTTTGGAAGGACTGGGCGATGTCTTTAGAGAACTATTGACAACACTGTGTTATTTCTCTTCTGGGATTTAATTGGTGTCACAGCAATAGAGTGTGGTAGCAGCAGTCAGTGTATACAATGGAGTGTCCAACAAAAAGCAGTATTAATGGCAACACAGCCTTATCATCATCTCAGGAAGATTTACATTAATAACTTAATAACTTCTGAAGATGAAATGCAAACAAACACCAGTCACAACCAAAGTGTCAAATATCTCACAATACCAGTGTGCCACCCAACAACAGCCCCTAAGGCATGACAACGTACCCAACATTTTAGTCATAGGTGACTGTATAGTCAGGCACACTGATGTCCCACTCACCAGGCTGAACAAGGAAAAAATTACAGTCAGCTGCCTGTCGGGTGCCAGGATCCGCTACATAACGCATGCACTCAAGTCACTCCACAACAAGTACAAATATGACTGTCATTGTCCATGTTGGAGTGAATGACTTGAGACATACCTCCTTTGACTACATGAAAAGAGACATGGAAGAGCTCTCGGATCATGTGGCCCAGGCAGGTATGACCCTAGCCCTGAGTAGCATCCTGCCTTTGCCCAGAATGATACCACAGTATAAGGACAAAATGATTGACTTCAACAATTGGCTAAGCTTCTGGTGTCATTCAAAGGGGATCCAGTATCTGTTTGCCTGGGACGACATGATCGACAGACCATGATGCTTTGCCAGAGATGGTCTGCACCTGTCGACACTGGGATTCAGGTTACTGGCTAAGGCTCTTGCCACCCCTATAGTGCCCTTTTTAGGCAAAGTTCAAAGGACAAAACCACCACCATAAAAGGTACAAGCATGCAAAATCTGAAGGTAATGCTACTCAGTGCTAGAAGTCTAAACCTCAAAATGCACTCCTAAAAATGGAGAACAACAATATCTGTGCAGTAACTGAGCCCTGGTTCAAGGCTCCAGAGAGCACCCCTGCAATACCAGGCTACAACTCTTACCACACTTTTCGGCCACCAAACCAGGACTGAAACACTAAAGATGGAGGAGTGTCCATATTCACACCACCAGGCTAGTTGCCCAACACAATGTGTCTGAAATTCTCCAGGTGCAACTAACACTAGGTAAGACTGCAATCCAAATTGTAGCTTGCTACAGATCCCCCACCATGCCCCAAGATTCTCACTACACCTTTCTAAACATACTGGAAAATATTAAGATGCAACCAAACACCCTAATACTGGGTGATTTCAATTACCCTGCCATTAACTGGGAAAACTACACATGTACCAACACCTTTGCCCAACGGTTCTTGGAATTCATAAATTCCAACGCCCTGGATCAACTAATCCTTAGTCCCACCAGGGGCTCCAATATCCAAGACCTCGTCATTACCAACATGGGAAATCTATGCTCCACACCTATGGTCACCCCCTCATTGGTCTGACCATAAGCTAATCACCCTAGACATCCACATCCCACCCCCCAGTAAAGAAACCTCTGTAAAAAAACTTCTCCAAAGTCAACTTCATGCTATTCATGTCAGAAGTGACAAATTTTATGACACTCATGCAGACGGGAACTGAAAGTTCGACTGCTGAATACTACACTAAGGCACTATATGAGCACATCCACTCGTGCATGAATAGTGCCATCCCCAATAGAACCAAGACACTTTCCTCCAAAAAAAGGAAGCCAATCTGGTGGTCCCTTGACATAAACAAACTTTACAACAAAAGCAAGAAACTGTTGCAGAAAAGAGGAAAATCCCAGGATGCAAAAAAACTCCCTTACCAGCCTCAGTAAGAAGCTGAGATCCCTCATAAAAGCCTCCAAAGCTAGTCACGAAAATAAAATTGCCAAAGATTCCAAAGACAACCACAAGGCATTCTATAGTTATGTCAGGAATCTAAATGGCAATGCTCAGATCTGCTCAGAGAATGGCATTAAATATACTGATCCCAAGGATATTGCCAATATCCTGGCAGATCAATTCAGTGCAAACTTCACCCCCCTCTCACCCCCTAAAGGACCCATCTTAATACTGAAAGATTGCCAAATTCCAGTAATAATGGCCACACAGGTAAAAAACACACTCTCCAAAACAAGGAATACAGCATCCATGGGACCAGATGACATCCCAGGCTGTGTACTACATGAACTACAAAATGAACTGGCACCTCACCTAAGTGTCATGTTTAATCATAGTCTCACCTCAGGTTTTGTGCCCACTGAGTGGTGCACAGCTACAGTTATTCCACTCCACAAGGGGGGATCCACCTTGGATCCTGGGAACTAACGCCCCATCAGTCTGACGAGCCTGATCTGCAAGGCCGTGGAACGTATTATCATGGAACTTATAAACAAAGACATTGGCAACCTTCAAACACTAGACCCCACACAGTTTGGGTTTGTGAAGGGCCGATCTTGTCTCCTGAACCTGATTGACTTCTTTGAATCAGTCTCCAGAGGCATGGACAAGGGTAAGGTGGCCCACACAGCCTATCTGGACCTCACCAAGGCCTTCAACACCATCCCCCACTCTGGAATCATAGATAAACTTACTAAGCTGGGCATTAATCCATATGTCACTCGTTGGGTTGCCAACTGGCTTACTGACAGAACCCAGACTGTAAAAGTAGACGACTCCAAATCCAGCTCCAGACAAGTGGAGTACCTCAGGGTTCAGTCCTGGGACCACTCTTGTTTGGCATCTACTTCTCTGACATACAGGCCAACACTAAGGGACTCTGGCTAACAAAGTATGCAGATGACTGCAAGCTGGGAGCCATTATTAAATCCCCAAATGATGTGGATATTCTATGAAAAGGCCTTACAGAAACAGATGCTTGGGCCAGAGCCATGGGCTCAAGCTCAATGCCAAGAAATGTATAGTTATCCCCTTTGGGAAAAAACATGTACCCATGAATTACCACATAGGTGGCAGTACACTAAACACTGAAAGTGTGATAAAAGACTTGGGGACACAGTTGGACAGTGGCCTCACCTTCGATAACCACATCGCCACAACAGTCAGGAAATCCTTCTATGTGGCACACCTCATCACTAAGGGCTTTTCATCCAGAAAAAAGGAGATGATTGTCCCATTGTACTCATCCCTCATTAGACCCATTATAGAATACAACGCCCCATTTGGTATGTACCTCTCAAGACATCTGCAACAACTGGAAAGGCCGCAGAAATACCTCACTAAAAGAATCACAGAACTAAAGCAGATGCCCTATGCTGACCGTCTAAATAACTCCACCTATATTCTGTCGCATATCATCTACTCTGAGGTGATTTCTGCTTAACATACAAGGCCATGTCAAACCCAGAGCTGTTGGACATGCTACACTTAAAGAAATCCCAATCCCTCAGAGCCACATGCTCCAGGGATCTAAACCTTGTCATCACAATGAACAAAACATGCTGGAGGGATAGGTTCCTGACCCAGAGACTCCCCAGACTCTGGAACAGACTGCCCATACATGTCAAGCAGAGTGCCTCTTTGGCCTTCTTCAAAAGGAACCTTGATGATTGAATGGGAGATAGGAAATTCACCCCAGGGGTCAAAGTATGATTAAAGTTATTGAAATTAGTATTGTTTCACTCTTTGATGTCAGCCAAAAGTGCTCTTCACAGCACCCGCAATGTGCCCAGAACTGACTCATCCTGCAGTTCACATGGAGTTTCATGTATTGGTAGCATATCTAAATAAGACTGTAAACACTTTTTATAAGGACCATCGCTCCCTCTACTATTGGAACTGTCTGGGTATCCTCCTTCCACATTGTCTTCATTTCTGATTGCAAATACTGGTATTTTATGACTTTGTGTTTCTCTGTGAATAAGACACTGCAGTCACTCAGTGAGCAATTTCAATAATCAATGCTACTTTTGTCTTGTTTTCAAGGACTACTTTATCTTGCATCTACTTTTGAACTGTTGGTAATGGGTGATCCCATGTGATATAGACCATCATTTTCTATAATGTTTTGTGGTTCATGTTTCCAATTCTTCTCAGCTACTTCAATATTGTAATGCTTGTACAATTCCCATTGCAACAACCTTGACACATTATTATACCTTTCAGTATACAGGCCCTCTGCCATTAGTGTATCACAGCCAGCAGCAAGATGTGTGACTGTTTCCAGTTATGTTTTACAGAACCTTCATTTGTCCGTTTCTCATACATGTTTAATGGATGTTGTAAACCAATGCGTACGTAGTCCATTATCCTGGGCCACCAATATTAACCTTTCATCTTCTGGCTTACATTTACCTCTCTTTAACCATTCCTGCATCAGGTCCTGATCAACATGAGGTTGTTCCAGTTTTCTGTACTTTCAACTATATTTATGCCTTTTCCACCTTTCTTGCCTTCACATCTGATCCTTCTTATATTCTTTCTTTTGTTGGCACATTCAGTTACTGCCTGATTTTTGTCTACTTTCAGTTTGGTTTCCATTCACACTTGACACTGATATACTTCTGCTAAACTAAGCAGGGAAGTCAAATTTGTTCTTTCCATGGTTTAAAACTTTCACTATGTTTAGATCAGATGAGGTCAGCAGATATGTACACAGTCCTGCGACTGTGGATCTGTACTTGTAATGAGTTTTGAGGAGGATCATACCTCCTTCAGAACGAGGAATATATAATCTTGGTATATACACTGCTTTTTATATATCATTTGATAAGCATGAAACATTTTTCTTATTTCCTGTCTGATGCAATACCTTTTGGGACTAGTAAGCACTCCAAAACTATAAGTAAGAACATGAAGAGCAAATTGATTTTAACTTGGGCTTTGTTCCGTGATGTCAGGGCTGTTTTCAATATTAATTGTAGTCTTCTACAGTATTACTTACTGAGTTTTGTTCCCATTTGTTCGTGTTTTATTTTTGATCATTCACTGGTTTCCAAATATTTATCTACTCCCTCTTGCTCAAGTTTCTTTATATCATATTCCTGTCCCAGATGGGTATTTTCTTTATGCTGCACCTTTCCTGCTTTAAATGTTGCTTTTACACATTTCTCAAGACCAAATGACATTCTTATATCATCTGAGTAAGTCTTGACCACTTCCAGTTGTGCTTTCAGCTCCAAATCTGATGAACTATACAGGTTTAAATCATCCACAAAAAGAAAATTAGAAGTCTTTACCCTGTTGTCTGTCTGTCAAATTATAGCCATGGCCTAAACTGTTAAGCAGACAGCTTAATGGGTTAACGGCAAGGCAAAAGAGCAGCGGTGACCAAGAGTCACCCTGGAATATCCCCCTTTGAATTTTTATCCCCGAAATAATAATTTGTCCTTTATCATGGTTTAGCTTTAGCTGCAAAGTGGTTTCCCACTGTTTCGTGGTCACTGTAATGTAATTGATCAATGTTGGGTGTATCTTATACATCTGTAAGCACTCCTTTATTCATGATAATGTGTGATAGTGTGAAATGTTTTTTGTAATCTATCCATGCCATACTTAGATTCTTCCACTTTACAATTCTCCATTATGACTTTATTTACCAACAAAATTCCTTTGTTCCATATGACGTTCTTTTGTTACCCTTTTGATCTGATCCTTCTTATATTCTTTCTTTTGTTGGCACATTATCTTCTACACAACTGACTTTTCTTCTAAATGACTATAAACTCTATCAGCATCAACTCCAGCATACAGTTTATACATCGTCGGAAGGCAAGTTATTGGTCTATAATTTTTAGGATAACTTGCAGGTTCACTCTTAAGGAGGAGTATAATTTTTCTTGTTGTTAACTAGGTTGGTATCTGTTCGGGGTACTCGTATAAGTAGTTATTACTCAGGGCTAAATCTTTATGTGGCAATGTTAATACTTTTCGCCAGAAGTTCGGTACTACTTCTGGGCCTGGAGTTTTCTACTAAGGAGCTTTTCTTAATTTAGTTTCAGTTTCTCTGGCCATTATTTCATCCCATTTCATATTGTGTACATTTGAACTTCTTACTTTTATTTTACTTTTTCATTGGCGATCCTTATATCACTGCTGCAATAGCCTAAGCTACATGGAATATCAGGCCAAGAATTGGACTAGTGGCCAGCTTCCAAAGCCTTAGGACATCTTCCATGAACCTAGGCCACTTACCTTTGGGAGGAAAGCAGTATAAAGTGAGTGACAAGTGTGGCAAAATGCCAGAACTTTTCTGCTGCCAAAGAGTGTGTCCATCTGCGGGCCTTAGGTGATTGACCATTGGCTGGCACTTCAACAAGGATGGACAGATAAGTTCCCCATTGCAGATTACCTTCCGCAACTTAACTACATCTGAAGAAAATAGTCACTTTTAGTTAAAATGTTGTTTTTGAATGGATATTGGGACCTTATAGTGATTGCCACTTAAAGTTTCACCTCAGAATCTTGTATATTAAAAATTTGTGAAGAAAATATCAACTTCTACCTCAAATTGTATTGCTAGAAGCTTGGAAATTGCTTTTGATGGCTGTCATTTAAAACCTTTACCATAAAAATTGGAATTCCTGTTAGTACACTTTACAGACATGGCTAAACTCCTCTAACTACTTATCAAACTCTGCCGCAAACCACTATTCAGTGCAAACCAAGAAATAAAAAACACAGTAGCAAGGAAGCACTTCAAGCTGAACAAAATGTTTAATGGATTAAGCGCTTCAGTCAGTCCGTTCACAATGACTTCATCAGAATAACACTTCAATGTTAATACCACAATATAAATTCTCTGCCTACAAGTAATTATGCATCTAATTAACCAATCAATCTATAAACCCCTAACTGCTAACATTTAAAGTGACAAGTGCATTTTCCTATCTAAACAATAAAGTGCAATGCTGAAATACATACAAAATTGTATATATATATATATATATATATATATATATATAAACTTCCAAGAAACCAAGGCAAATAAGATAAAAGCGATACCTTGATGACATCTGCCTATTGTGGAAGGGAACCCTGAGCAACTTTCTTGAGTTCATGAGTTATATTAATTCTACCACACACTTTCTATCTTTCACTTATAATGTTAGTAAGGATGTACTGAACTACCTGAATATATCAATACAGAAGCACTACTGTAATCACACCTTTAAATCCAAGGTATTTAGGAAAGCCACCTTTTCTAATTCATACCTTCATTTTGACAGTGGTCACCCATTTCACCAGAAGAAAGGCTTGGTTAAGGGGCAATTCCTTCGTGCATCTAAGATGTCTAGCACTGATGAATATTTTCTTGAAGAAGTTGAGTTTTTAAAAAAACTTTTTAGAAAGAGGTTACCCTGCCTCCTTGGTTAACAACATGGCCCAAGAAGTGACAGATAATAGACAAACCAAGTATTTTCCGCTGTTAGGTAGTGGCTTTCAGTAAGTTGAGCAGTTTGAGAATTTGGAATACTTTAACTTGCATAATAGTTTTATTCACACATTTTCACAGGATTCCCAACTGGTGGAACACACAGTGCTTAAACACTGGCCACTTTTGACGCTACATGATAACTTTAAGATTTATTGACTTGTTTGTTGTTCAAGTAAAGCTGCACTTTGTGCTTTTTGGTTCAGTTCTTCTTGTGTGTATATATATATATATATATATATATATATATATATATATATATATATATGAGCAAACGTCCGAACCCATAACCACAGAACACACTTTAATGAAAGTGCTTTTATCGAAAAAGCACTTTCTTTAAAGTGTGTTACTAAAAAAAAAAAATAAAAAACACTACATTAACATTACCCCCCACACCCCCCTACTTTAATATTCTCCCTCCGTGACCGCACTGTAGTGGGGAAAAGGGAATTTTCCCTTATCCGCACCATAGTACGGCCTCGGCAACAGGCATACTTACGCAAAACTGCTTCTTCGGTGAAAAGCACTTTCGCGTAAGTATGCTACTATGATAAAACATCCTAACTAGCTGATAGCGAATAATTTGATATTTCAAACAAAACAGTTCATAAAATACACCATAAAATACTAATATTACATGCAATACCAATGAATGTATATGTGCTGTTTAAAACATTGTTATAGGTGGAAATCAGATTTTAATTTCAAATAACTGGCCAGGGATACAACCTCATTCAGCCCAGGGGATTAGTGGCATTCACCCTCAGTTGCCACATTAATTCTTTATACTCTAAGAATAAATCACTAGGTCCCCCTCTTTCATTAATTCTTATGTGTTCCAACACAAAAAAATTGAAAATTGTGCATAGGAAATTTACTAAGATGTTTCGCTAATGCATTGCTATTGTTACCTTTGCTAATGTTGTAGGCATGTTGATATAGCTGTGTTCTGAAGGTGTTTTTGGTTTTCCCTATATAATACCTTTCACAACTGGCACAATGCGATGTATACCATGGTTTTGTACCACAATTGCTTTTGTGCCCAGAACTTACAGTCCCATATTGTGGTATAACTACCCTGTCACCTTCTAGTATGTGTTTGCACTGGGAATAATGACTTGGTGTATCCGCTTTTTTGGGATCCCATCCACTTCCTCTTCTATTCCAACATGTTCCTAATACTGGTATTCTTCTTATATACTACAATTGTTTTTTCTCCTATTTTATCCCCCACCTGTTCATCATTTTTTAATAGAAACCAATTTTTGTACAAAATGTCTTTAATTTGTGGGAACTCGGGGGTAAATATCAAAATCATAGCTCTATTAAAGTTGTTTTCATCCTTGTTCCCATCATGTCTTGCACTATTCATATTAACTTCATCTGATGGGTCTACCCCTACTCTGTCTTTAACAACAAATACATCAGACTTTACTTGGGAGAGCTGTATCCAAAAGAGTGAAAGTCTAGAGTCTGTGGAACAAGCAGGACAAGTTAACATATATAAATTAAAATAAATGATGCTTCTAATAAATGGTCTCAAATCTTTAAAACATCTTTGGAATCTGGGCTCTCTGCTATTAATCACAGACAATAATCGTAGTGATGTGGTATACAAATAAAAAGGGGGAACCAATTTTAAACTAGTTATAATAGCCTAGGATCTAGTGACACAGTTCATTCTGTCCCCCCAGGCTAACTACCTTATGTCAGAGCAAAACGGTGTTGCAGACAGTCTGAACAAGCCCAAAGAAGACCATCACAAATAGATGATTGAACACAGAGGTCTTGCAGGACTTGGTCTATTTGTGGCTAACTCTTCGGGTAGATCTGTCTGCCTACAGCCACAAAAGACAGATAAAGAAATTCTACTGTATGACACCTTGCATTCAGGCCTGAAAGACAGATGTCTTTTCATTTCCATGGATAAGAATGTTCCTGGATGCTTTACTACCCTTTCATTTGATAGGCAAGGGTCTTCTAGAGATTCAGAAGGACCATGCAAAGATAATTGTGGTGACTTCCTTTTGGCCTAGGCACCAATGGTTCTCCTTTCTTTGAAAATGGCCACAAACAATTACCACAAACTACCTCACAGGATAGACTTACACAGGATGATTGTGTGATACTATGCTCTTCTAATAGGATTTATCATTTGACTATATCTGCTTGTCTGCCCTTAGATTTCCGAATTACCCTTTGTCAAGTAATGCAGTTTTTAAAGGGGGTTTTAGATATCCATCCACCTGTTAGGCTGTTGGTTTCTTTTGGGGAATATTAATTTTGTACTGGAAAATTTACACAGTTTCCCTTTAAACTAATTCATGAGACAGAATTGAAGTTCTTATCTTGGATAACAGTATTATTAATTGCTTTGATTTTTGCAATAAAAGTAGATGTTCTAAAACATCACTGCTGCAGCAGCTACTCCCTCCTCTGTAAGCGAGGGTGTGGGATTTTTATTTGTATGGATCCTATTTAGCAAGGCTCTAGTTTAGACTCCTGCAGTAGTGATCTGTTTAAGCATCAGCTGTTATGATAAACTGACTTGCACAACTGTACTTTCTGCCTTGTAGTCACAAAAGGTTTAGATTAAAGTGTAGTATTTGACATCAACAAAATATTGAGTATTAATAATTTCTTGTGAGATATTACTGTTAGGTGGCAAACAGATTAAGCAGAGCTTTTAACTTTCCTTGCCTTCTGAACCAGTTTATTTTATATCCCTGTGCTCACTGAATCCTCATCAGATTGAGGAACCATGTTCTGTTGTGTTAGCATTTAGAATGGAATCTGAAGTATTGCTTTAAGAACAAGGTAGGATGGGAAATAGTGCATTAAACATATTGCAGTTTACATCACTAAAGTAAAGAGGGAGTTGCAGTAAGAACCACATCAGCTTTGCTGCTGCTGTCATTTGGATCTAGCAGGATTGAGACTCCTCTATGCATTTCTGCAAATCTGACAGGTTATTTTGAATTTCAGAGGGCAGATCTCTTCTTAATGACATATAGCTGAAGCCAAAATGTATTTCTTGTCTGTTTTTGCAAAGGTTTCTGAATTCCAGCTCATGGGAGTCACATGATTACCCAGTGAAGTTAGGAACCTCTTAGCTGATGCATGCTATAAAATGGCTCTGTTTGTACCAGTGTAGTTGTCAACCACACCTTGAGCTAATCATTAAGTTAAGAATCTTATAAAACTACTTAGTAACGTGATTATGAAGACTCACCCTTGCACACTTCAATGCTCTAAAACTGGCCAGTTAGCAATTCATCTGGTAAAAGTTCCATTTGTCAGGTTTTTATTCTCATGCTGTAAGATGTAGACTGAAACCTAATTTATATCTCAGTCTTGCCTGCTATTGATTTCAGTAGCTGGAAAGCTGAAGCCATGGCTAATTCTTGTACCTTCTGTAGATGAAGTGTTGATATCTGCGCTGTGCATCAGTGTTGGGTTTGGGGTTGAACTGCAGCACCATAAAATGCACAAGTGTATCCAGATATTAAAAAGACTCCAGTAAAAACTATATTGGTTTGCAGATGGCTCTTAACCATTCTGGCCCATATCAGCTGTTAGCCCAGTAGAACTAAATCCTCAGGAAAACTTTTTCTCTCCTACTTTGGTGCAGTATCACCTAAACATTTGCTGAGTGGTGCTTTGTAAACAGCAGCTGGCTGTTTTAGACATACTTCAAATTCTGTACAACTTTACAGCTTTCTAAACAGGACAAGTTATGCAGAGGTTCATGTACTGTGAGGCATTCATTTTAGAAAAGGTTTTATTTTTTAATATTGACTTTTTTGTGAATGAGGTTGTCTGAGGATGATCTGTGATATTTGAAGAATGCTTCTCTATGTTTGGCAATTACAAGTGCCTATCCTTTTTAAGTAGACAGTACTTTTTTAAGTGATGTACTGTTTAGTAATCAGCGTTCTTAGGTCAACCTCGCATAAAGTCATTTATATAACGTGTAGGAAACTTTGACAGCCCCTCACCCAAAAACCTTACAGCTGACTTCACAACACAAAATGCTAGGAGTCTAACTCTGAAACTACACTCACCGGAAGCACTACTCACCTTGGAAGATGTGGACAGAGACCTGGTTTAAGGCTGTGGAGAGCACCTTGGCCATACCAGGATATAATGCCTCCCACGTGTTCAGACCACAAACTGCATGCAGGAAAACTAAAGGAGGAGGAGTATCAATATTCATCAAAGATAAATACATCTCCAGACTGGTTAAACAGAATGATTCCCTAGAGATACTACATGTGCAAATAACTATAGGAAAGACCCCTCTCCAAGTTATCACCAGCTATATATCCCCTCCATGAACGATGATATCCACATTGCCTACTTGGATCTACTTGAGTTGCTCAAAATGCAACCAAACATCCTGGTTATGGGTGACTTTAACTACCCATCCATAGATTGGGTAAATTATATGTGTACAAACACACTCACCCAAAGGTTCTTGGACTTTGTTAACTCAAATGCCTTGGAGCAGATAGTTGGCACCCCTACAAAGGGCCCAAACATTCTAGACTTGGTACTCACCAACATGGTAGAACAGTGCACCATCACAAGTGTTCGGCCTTCCCTGGTGAAGTCTGATCAACATCAGTCTCTTTCAAAGTAACAATAACATCAGACCCCCCCCAGGAGAAATTAGGGTAAAAAAATTCTCCAAAGCCAACTACAGCCTCTTATGAGAAGGCATTAATAGCTTCAAAGCCCCCTGTCCCCACTGATGGCAATGACAACTATACTGGGATATACACCAATGCATTGTATAAACATCTATACAGTTGTATTGACTCAGCCATTCCTGATAGGACCAAAGCAAGATCCTCAAGAAAAAACAAGCCTACCTGGTGGATATCCACCATAAACAGGTTATATAAGAGGAAGAAATTGCTGTCTAAGAGCAAGAAGGCATGATCTCAGAATTGGAAACACACCCCTCTCATCTTGAAAAAGCAAATAAGACATCTTGTAAAGTATTCTAAAGCTAACTATGAATCTAGATTAGCATCCCTAGCTAAAGATAATCATAAACCAAAGAAAGGTAGGCACTGAAGCAGTCAAGAACATGAGTCCAACTGACTAATACAAAGATTTAATAAATTGAAGCACTTTTTGTTTGCTTCCTTTAGCAAACTTCCTCAGAAAAAACAGTTTAAAAATCTTTGAGCATCTTTACACACATTTAAATAATCATGATAAATGCATCCAAACCAATCACCGCTTGCAGTGTCAACCATTCACTAAATAATTCTCTTAAAGAAATCCAACGCATTTAAGATAAAATTAAAATATATAAATATAACGTGTAACGTATATAATTAAGTAAATTAATACTAGTTATAACTGTTAACTTCATAATATGTTAAGCTATTAAACCAGTTTATCGACAGTATATTGTCAAAAAGTTACCATTTCAAACCAATATATTAAAATAGTACTAATGAACTAATGAAATATTGCAATTATCCTATATACTCTATACAATGTACAAATATATTAAGCACTATACTTCACACTGAATAGAGATAAATAAATATATACATAACGCAATAATTATCATTACTAAATAGTACTTAAAATAAATATTTTAAAAATATTCTGAAAAATGGTAACTGTAAAATTTAATTATAAAATTTTAATTTAAATCTTAGTTACTAATGCCTATTGTAAAAGGAAGCGCAACATCAGCACCTAAGACTTCTAAATTTAAGGATGCTACTAATGGAACATGTTAGAATTGTCTTAGCAAATCAGATTAAATGCCTATAATTTTCCCGGGTTAAATGAAACATGTTCCATTAGTAGCATCCTTAAATTTAGGAGTCAGGCGCTGATGCTGCACTTCCTTTTACAATAGGCATTAGTAACTAAGATTTAAATTAAAATTTTCTAATTAAATTTTACAGTTACCATTTTTCAGAATATTTTTAAAATATTTATTTTAAGTACTATTTAGTAATGCTAATTATTGCATTATGTATATATTTATTTATATTTATTTATCTCTATTCGGTGTGAAGTATAGTGTTTAATATATTTGTACATTGTATAGAGTATATAGGATAATTGCAATATTTCATTAGTTCATTAGTACTATTTTAATATATTGGGTTGAGATGGTAACTTTTTGACAATATACTGTTGATAAACTGGTTTAATAGCTTAACATATTATGAAGTTAACAGTTGTAACTAGTATTAATTTACTTAATTATATACGTTACACGTTATATTTATATATTTAAATTTTATCTTAAATGCGTTGGATTTCTTTAAGATAATTATTTAGTGAATGGTTGACACGCTGCAAGCGGTGATTGGTTTGGATGCATTTATCGTGGTTATTTAAATGTGTGTAAAGATGCTCAAAGATTTTTAAACTGTTTTTTCTGAGGAAGTTTGCTTAAGGAAGCAAACGAAAAGTGCTTAAATTTATTAAATATTTGTATTAGTCAGTTGGACTCATGTTCTTGACTGCTTTCAGTGCCTACCTTTCTTTGGTTTGTCATTTGCAGCTTTTTAGTGCTTTAAAGATAATCATAAGGCATTTGTTATCTATATGCAAAACCTTAAAGAAAAAGCCCAAATTTGCACTGAACTACCAGTGAATGAGTGGAAATAGCCAGCCTGCTAGTGGACAGGTTCAGTGAAAACTTCTCCCCTATCCCTTCCACATATACCCAAAAACATTCCTACCACCTGTTCTCCACCTAGTATCTCTAAAGAGCAGGTCTTAATCCCTCTCTCCAAGGCCAAAAACACAGCCTGTATGGGATCTGATAACATCCCAGGCTGCATTCGCAATGGTTTAAAACAGGAGTTAGCAACACTATTAGGTACCCTTTTCAACCATAGCCTAAGCACTGGTTTTGTCCATGCTGAATGGAAAACAGCTACCGTCATCTCTTGCACAAGGAGGATGCATCCACTGACCGCAGGAACTATAGACCCATTAGCCTAACCAACCTTATCAGCAAGACTATGGAGAGAATCATCATGGACCTTATCAACAAGGATATAGGAAACCATCAAACACTTGATCCAACCCAATTTGGTTTTGTTAAGGGGAGATCCTGCCTGTTGAACTTGATGGACGTCTTCGAGACAATCACCAAAGCCCTGGA
Source organism: Protopterus annectens (assembly GCF_019279795.1). Taxonomy (NCBI): domain Eukaryota; kingdom Metazoa; phylum Chordata; order Ceratodontiformes; family Protopteridae; genus Protopterus; species Protopterus annectens. The sequence continues at coordinate 72,403,977 of NC_056734.1, forward strand.
TGAAGGCAAATCTGTGCATATGACCTACCTAGACTTGGCCAAGGCCTTTGACACAGTCCCCTACTCAGACATCCTTGAAAAGCTCACTCAGCTGGGGGTCAACCCATATAATGTCAGGTGAGTTGCAAACTTGCTCACCGACAATCATACAGTCAAAATAGTGGACTCCACCTCCACCAGCAGACCCGTTACCAGTGGTGTTCCACAGGGATCAGTGCTGGGGCCCTGTTGTTTGGAATCTACTTCTCAGACGTACAGACATAAAAAAAGGTCTGTGGCTGACAAAGTTTGCTGATGACTGCAAACTGGGAGCAGTCATTGATTCCCCTGATTATGTCAACATTCTACAAGAAGGACTTATGCAAACCAATGATTGGTGCCAAAGTCATGATCTTAAACTCAATGCAAAAAAATGCATTATTTTCTCTTTTTAATTTCTTCAAGTCTTTTGGGTTTCTAATACCATGAAGGGAATGGTCCCATGCCTGTTTCTAATACCATGAAGGGAATGGCCCCATGCCCCAGTCAAAGTACGATTAAAGTTCATGAATTTAGTATTGTTTCAGTCTTTGATGTCAGGAAAAATGCTCTTCACAGCACCCGCAATGTGCCCAGTAATGACTCCTCCTGCAATTCTTACAGGGTTACATGTATTGGTAACATATCTTAGTATGATTTAGATTCTTTTTTATAAGACCCGTTGCTCCTACTACTATTGGAACTGTCTGGATATCTTTCTTCCGCATTGCTCTCATTTCTGCCTGCAGATCCTGATATTTTATGATCTTGCGTCTGTCTGTACGCAAGACAGCAGAGTCACTGGGTGTGGCAATTTCAGTAATCAATGCTACTTTTGTCTTCTTTTCATGGACCACTATGTCCGGTTTTCTAGCATCTGTCTTTTGAACTGTTGGTAATGGGTGATCCCATGTGATGTAAACTTCATAATTTTTTATGATACTTTGTGGGTCATCTTTCAAGTGCTTTTCAGACACTTCAGTACCATAATATTTGCACAATCCTCAGTGCAACAGTCTTGCCACATTGTTATGCCTTACACTATACAGTCCTTCTGCCATTAATATGTCACAACCAGCAACAAGGTGTGCAACTGTTTCTAGTTCGGTTTTACAAAATGTACATTTGTCTGTTTCTCCCACATATTCACTGGACTATTTTTTCCCCTTTGACAAAGGTAATGTCCCTTCAGATTGCCATATTAATAACAATACCATAAGCTGTAAATCAGTGGCGAGAGATTTGGATATGCAGGATGACAGCAACTTTACTTTTGATCACCATGTTTCCATGGTGGTAAGAAAGGCCCTCTACATTGCTCACCTCATAAGCAAGGGCATAGCTTCCAGAACAAAAGAGGTTATAACCCCCCTGTATTCTTCCCTCATCAGGCCAGTAGTAGAGTACAATGCTCCCTTTGGTATGTACCTAAAGAGGCACCTGCAGCAACTGGAGAGACCTCAACGAGAGAGAGAGAGAGAAAAAAAAAAACGTCCTTCCCCCTGAGATGGGCATGCCCATCTGTCCAGTGCTATTCCATCAGTTGCATGAGCTGCTAATTAAACTGGGCTGTAGTTACGGCTTTATCCCCCTATGCCACCAGTGTGACTTAGGGATCAGGCAGCTAATACACTAAGATATGGAGATTCTATGATGCCTTCAGTTTTTGTTCCTTTCTTTGTATTGCACCTGGTCTGTGAACTCTAATAATTTGTGAATGAGACGTTATGGGAATCAGTTGTATTTCATAAGTCTGATCATAGTGTTTGCAAATTGGTATACCTTTGTAAAGATTCTCTTTTGAGAACAGGTTTTCTAGGAATTTAGCTTTTATGCAACTTGTGCTCATAGTAGCCAGTGTTATGATATCTGTAGCAGAAGTACTTAAACGCTGGCTCTTATTTGGAACTGAAAATGAGAAACTGTGTAAAGGTATGGTGTAAAGTGTACATGTGGACAAGAGACCATTGTCATGTCCTATTGAGGACCTTGATAGACAGTCCTTACCAATTAATCTGGTTTCTTAAATAAGGTATTCACCTTTGAATTTAATTTATTTAGTAATGTATGCTTTTCTGCTATGCTAATTACAGCAGGCTATTTATCTAGCTGAAAACATTATTTCTGTTAGTCACAATATGACTATGCTGTTAATTTCATATGAAATGACAGAGACTTATTTGTGGATTGGCGCAAATCCATATCATAGATATTACTGATATTTTATTTAGAATTTGAATACCCATTTCAGGCACTGAAGGGCTGATGAGTAAATGATGTCACAGAAGTGATTTTTGTGAGTGCTTTTTTTCCCCATGAATGCATACTTAGCCATCGCTATGGCTATATCCATTTGTTCTTTACTGTTGGTCTAATATGACCAGTGTGTGATTGTCATCCAGACAGCTTTTGAGAAGGGTGGTTTAAGACATAAAGTTTCTCCTCTGCACATGCCCCAGTAGGATTGAGTGGGTGATATGAGGTTTATCACTCATTTCTGCAAGTGATATAACTGTCAGGAAGTCTCACCCTGTAATGACATGTCTCTAGTAACTGACAGGAGTAATTTTTAATGGAATACTTACACCAACACACATCTCCACAAACTTCCCCAGGGACAGGTGAAGAGACAATGAGTTTTCATTAATCTCCCTCCCCCATTAGCCTCTCTAATGCTTGGGCTGCTGAGTCCAGGTCATCTGGGCTGTAGTGAAGGCTCCATCTCTGTATTTCATGGAGAGGGGTACCAAAGTAATGTTTCTGTTGTTGCTTATACTGAACCAAAAGTGTATAAAACTGAAGGCAAATATCATTAGAATTTTTTTATAATTAGAATGAGCTGTATGTTATTTTACACCACGTCTCCCCCTCTCCGATGCCCTCCATCTTTCTGCTAATTCATTATTATTTTTAAAGTTTTTTTTTCATTGACTTACCCTTGATGACATTTCTGAGTCATGTAGTTCACACCATTAACTTGTACTGCATCATTATGGTGTTGAACTGCCAATTTTGCAAAGAAACGGCAGTGTTGCATGGATACTTTGTAAAACAGTCCAACAAATTCAGTGAGAACTTGAATGTACTCTGTTAAACTTGCTTTTATTCCTGCAGTCATGTAACAACACAACAGTGCTGGGACACATTTGAGTTAAGAGACACTGTGATTGGAGAAAGGAAAAGTATGATCGGATATCACATCAGTCAGGTTAGAGATATTCTCAACCTCCTGCAGCTGTGATTTTTGATGATTAGTTCTATACCTTTTATGCAGGTATTTGGTAATTAAGACTTAAGGTGGCATACTAGGGAGAAAAGTGCTTCCTCGATGGATCTTCTGTCATCCTGGAACAAGTGTTTCATATTTAGAGCTGAAGATCTTGGTATACCATAACAATTATGCATTGTTACAACTCAGTTTGTCCTCTTTGAATTTGACCAGTAGAGTTTTTATCTCACCATGTGGACTGTTTTCAACTTTTTTGCCACCCCTAATAATCTCAGAGGGTAAGCTGGAGAAAGCAGCTCTGCTGATCGAGTACTACAACATGGTAACTACACCTCTAACGTGGCCCAGAGGGTCAGTCTTACAGGAATTAGCATGAGAAATCTTATCTGTCAACTATCTGAATCAGTTGGGTAAGTAGGTAGGGTGTAGGGGGTCCTTCAAGTATTTTTTTCTTTTATCTGGATATTTTTATTTGTAATGCATTGTTTTGAGCATGTTCTTTTAGTCACATTAAAGAAATGGAGGTGATGGGAAGAAGAACCTACTGTGACAGAGAGGAAGTATATGTCATAAACTTAGAAATCTACAACTATGCATTTTTTTCTTTCATTTCCAAGTTTCAGTTTCAATTCCAGTTGTACATCAGGTTGGAGATTATGCTGAGGTTTATAAGTGTACACTTAAATGTCTTTTATGGGAAAAAATTAAGACAATGGCTAGGACAGTGTTGACTGGTATTCTTAAGAACAGACAACAACTCATGTAAGCTTCTGCAATAAGATATGCACTTTGTCATTATCTTTTATAATATAATATGTATCTTTATATTTGCATGTCACTGTCACTTATAGTATCTTCTTATCCATCAGGTTTCATAACTGCAGTTGACAGGCCCTGGTAATCATAGACATATTGCACAGATACATGCAAGCATTACGCATGCTGTATCTAGTATGCAGCCTGTGACAAAAGGAGGTACTGCCAGCACAGCTAGCTGGAATTTTGTAAATAAGTTGTGAATATCAAATTGATTTATACAAGATGCTTATGTTATAAATGTATTAGAGCTGTGGGTCATACAAGATGCTGGTGTTACAAATGTATTAAAACTGTATGTCATGTGTATAGCAAACTGATTTGTACAGACATTTGTGTTGAAAAGGCATTTGTAAAGTGTTTGAAATGTATCCACGATGTGTCTTACTAGAGAGAACAGAAATGTGCATGCACTATTGTAACTGTTGAAATGTATATTGTTTAACAGAGGAAACTAGAAGGTTAACCTCAGTCCAGCAAACCTTCGAAAAATATCTGAAATTAAATCACTTAATAGGCTAGGCCATAAAGATGCTATCTCACAGATTTCATGGCAGCCAGACACACAAAGTCTGTACTAGGATGCTTTCTATATTGTCTTTGGGGGTGAACTAATTACTTCTCTGGAAATGTGGAGGAATGCAATTGATTTATGACTTCCAGCACCTGCCAAGATCTGAGCAAAAGTCTTTCTGTGTGTATTTTTACAGGTAGGTGCTAAGTCCTGCCAGCTTCCAGCAATGGGGGTTTGCAGGAGAACTAGAAGTCAGATGATAAGACGTGATGTCATTCTGCAAGCTATCCCAGCAGTAATATTTTAGATATTATTTTGAGTAGTATCTTAGTGAGAGGCTAAGCATTCTGCATTTTGCCTTGAGCCTGACAACAACAAGAAGTACCATTCACCACATCATCTGCCTTTATATGTTAAGTAAGTAGGGAATAGTAACTCTCTTAGATACAGTCAGGAATATAGTGAAGCTTAGTTTAGATATTGTTTTTCTTTATTTGTCTGAGCCTGTCCTTCAATGTTAAGTATTTTCTGTGGTTTTGAACTCACTGTGAATATATATATATATATATATATATATATATATATATATATATATATATTCAGTATTTGCATTTACTTTTATTATTTATTATTAAATATATTTAAACCTTTATTTGTGGCTGATTTTTATAGAGATAGTTTTGAGAGTACTTGTATATTTATTTGGTGACTGTGTGGGCCACTCCTAATAGCCTTGCTCTTGGTCAAACTACCATTTGTATTGGTATTATTTATTTATTTATTTTACATTTGTTGACCGGGCTAGTCTAATTGGATATATGTCCATTTTCAATAGAGGCCCGAGGAGAAAAGCTCTGAGAAAGATACAGTTAATACAAAATGCAGAAAGATACCTAAACAATCACAATACTATTAGATAATTATACAATCATGTACAAATTGATTTTAAGCAGCAGTAAGCAAATTAGGGTAACACTATGATGTTAGATAACTATACATTCAAAACAATTTGAAAACTATGCATTCATGTACAGCTTGTTATTTCAGCAGGAATAAGCAGGATAGGGTAACATTCTGAAGATTATTGTTTTAGTCGTTTGGTGCAGCATTTATCATAGATAAGTATAAGCATTAGTTAGTTATTATGTTGTGTAAGAAAACTGACACAGTAATGAAGGGAATTAAGAGAGCAAAGCATTTAGAATTTTAGAAGAGAGAGCCACAGAAAGGTAGTAGAAGAAGAGGAATTGATGTAAAAAAAGCTAAAGGGAAGGGAAGATAGTATCAGTCAGGCTTGGTGCATGGGCAAAGCCATTTGGATTTTAAGAACATTTTTAACTGGGTCCTGAAAAGGTGGGTGGATGTGGTTGAAGTTAGTTCAGTTGGGAGTTTGTTCCATGTTTTACAAACAGTGTTAGAAAACAGACAGTCCCCTGATTTGTTTTTAGATTTTAAGGTGGCTACTTGTAATCTATTAGCGGAACAAAGGGTTGGAAGGTTTTGATAAGGATTGAGGAGGTTACTGAGTGTAGGGGTATTAGTGGGATGGTGTAAGATTTTGTGGATAAAGGTGAGTTGCTGGTAGAGTAGTTGATTTTGTATTTCCAGCCATCCTAGTAGTTTCCGATTTTGACAGTGGTCGGTTCTGAATGGGGTACCTGTGACAAATCTGGCTATGTGGTTGTAAGAAGTAGCCAGTTTATTTAAATTGCTTTTGGTTAAGTTTGTATGTATGGGAGAGGCATAAAGGAGGATTGACATTAGATGAGTTTGAGCAATAGTAATCTTGGCAGAGTCTGTGAGAAATGGTTTGATTTTATACAGGAAACCAAGTTTTCTATTTACAGATTTAATAGTTAGGTTAATGTGTGTGTCAAAGTTGAGGTTATTATCTATAGTTACACCTAGGAGTTTAGTGGAAGCGTCGGGAGTGATGACTGTAACATTATTAGAGGTAAGTAAGAGATTGAGTAGAGGAGTCTTATGTGTAGGTGTAAACACTAGTAGTTTTGGTTTTTTTGGGGTTCAAGAGGAGACACCGTTGGTGGAACCATGTTTCCACTAAGGTGAATACAGTTTGTGTCCTGTTTTGGAGTTCAGTTGGAGAGGAAGCATGACAGATTAGAGATGAATCATCAGCATATTGGATGCAGGTGGTTTGGGGCAGGGAGGTCTTTAGATCATTAATGAAAATGCTAAAGAGGAGTGGACCCAAAATAGATCCTTGTGGGACTCCAAGAGTGATTGGGAGCTGGGAGGATAAGTTGTTCTCCCAGCGTACTGCTTGTTGTCTGTTTCCAAGGTATGAATGAAACCATTTAACTGCTTGAGTATCAAATGAAAGAGATTTGAGAATATTTGATAGCAATTGGTGGTTCACCATATCAAAGGCTTTGGAGAGGTCAATAAAGAGGGCTGAAGAGAGCAAGTTATTATTTCTATTTTTATTAATGCAGTCAGTAAAGGATAAGACTGCTGTGGTAGTGCTGTGAAAATGCCTAAAACCATGTTGGCAGTCCACTAGTAGGTTATTTTCAACGAGGTGATGTAGTAGTTGACGGTGAATACATCTCTCCATAACTTTTGCTAGGGGTGAGAGGAGGGCTATAGGGCAGAAGTTTGGAAGTTCATTCGAGTTTCCTCCCTTATGCAAGGGGATGACATGTGAGATCTTCCAGAGAGATGGGATGTAGGATTCAGTAATGGATCTATTTATTAGGATGGAGATTGGGTAGGCTAGTACACGTGCTGCAATTTGCAGGTATTCAGCTGGGAGGAGATCAGCTGCTGGTGTACATGGTTTTAGTTTAAGAAGTAGAGTGTGAATGAGGGATGTGGGAATGGGTTGGAGATGAAAAGTTTGGGGTAGATTGGTTAGTGGAGGAGATTCAGTGGTGGTGGCAGGTGGTAAGGTCTTAGCTAGGGATTGGACAGTTTCAGAGAAAAAATTGTTAAAGATGTCAGCAATTAAGTTTGGAGGGCTTTGAGTTAGATTATAGGGCGTAGGGGTTTTGGAGTGACCTGGATGCAGCAGTTTGTTTATTCCTGACCAGAACTTTTGTGGGCTTTTCTGCTGGGATTGTTGGAGTTTGTGGTAGTAGTTTTTTTGTCAAGGACTAGCACTTTTTGTGGAATTTCGAAGCTTTCTAAAGTTTCGGTGATCTATTGGGTGTTTTGATTTCCTCCATTTAGACCAGATTTTATTTCTTAGTTTAATGCTGTTCCTAGTCTCATTGGAGAGCCAGGGAGCAGATTTATTTTTTGTTCTGACAGTACGTGAGGGTGCATGGTTATCAATGATTTGCAGGAATTTGTTGTTAAAGAAGGCGACTGCTTCATCAAGTGGCAGGCATTTTAGGGGTGACCAGCTGCATGCTTTGAGCTCTGCTTGGAAGTTCACTGGGTTGAAATTTTTTTTGTTACGGGCTGTTCTAAATATTGTTTCATTGGGAATGGTGGTCTTTTTTCTAGTTATGAAGGTCAGGGAATAGTCACTAATTTCATCGGGAAGTATTCTGGTTTTGTACTCGAGGGGGTTGTTGTTAACTAGTATCCAATCTAAGGTAGTTTGTTTCTTGCTAGATTTGTGGGTCCTGGTTGGGAATGACATGGTTTGGTGAAAGCCAAATAGGTTTATATGAGTAGTAGGTTTGGGAGTGATACACCCATTCCAGTCAATATTAAAATCACCAAAAAGTATGGTTTCCTGTGGGAGGGTCAATGAGAGCCAGCTAATGGTATTTTCAAGAGTGTTACTGTTATTTCCTGGGGGGATGTATGCACAAATAATGTATGGGTAAGAGAGGAGGTACCGGGAGACCCACCTGAAACACAGGAGAACATGATGTATATGGATTTATTAGCATTTAATTGGAGCTTGGTGGTTAAAATCTCGAGATTTGAAGGTGATGGTGGATGAATGTCTATTGAGGTGATGTTCAATTCAGATTTAAACAGTAAAGCAACCCCACCACCCTTTTTATTTAGACGGTCAAGTCAGAGTATGTTGTACCCAGGTGGAGTTATATTGTTGTCGTTATTTGTGGGTTTGAGCCAAGTTTCAGTTAGACATAAGATGTCAAAAGAATAGGTGTCTAATAGGACATGGAGTTGTGTAATTTTATTGTTTAAGCTGCGTATGTTAAGATGGCCTATCAAGAGAGAGTTTAGGGTGTTGGTGTGGTTTTTAGAAGGTGAATTATTGGCTGATGAGGAGTTGGTAGTGGTAGTGTAAGGACCTGGGTTTGGATGAATGTCCCCGTGTTGAAGTAGACCCAGTAGAAGATTATATTTAAGTTTGAAGACTTTAAAGAATGTAGAGTATTCCTTTTTGATTTGGAAATATTTTGTATGGGTTAATCTGTGAAATTGTGGAAGAAGGTAGGATGAAGATGATGTTATGTTAATATGGGTGTGAGAAGTTGTAAGAGTGAATGGGTTTATTTGCCATGTAGGATGTTGAAATCTAGTAAAGCTTGGGACTTCATAGTGGCTTAAGCTGTAAGATATTAGTAGAGAAGTAAGATATGCCGACCAGAGGATTACTTTAAAGTGTATTGGCTTGCCTGGGCTAGTCATTGTGATGCTTATCGGTTTGGATAAACAGGTCAGATTGGGTTGTAGAGTAGGCCAGTGAAGGGGTGGAGCTGCTAGGGGAAAATAGGGAGAGGACGGCAAAAACCAATCAGGGGTAAAATATCTAATTGATTAATTAGATAAGGTAGGTTATTGGTTGGAGGTGTGGCTATGGAAGTATAAGGTTAGGTGCTCTGGGGGTAGGTGGAATTTGGGGGTAGGGTAGGGGAGTGGAGTGAGCCCGCAGGGCGAACGGAGCGGGTAGAGCTAAAGGATGGACAAGCCACCGCAGCAAAAAACAATCAGTGAAGAGGTAGGTGATTGCTAAGGAGAGTTTGTAAGGTAAAAAGAAGAAATATAAGTTGGGCAGGGCAAGGGCTATTTTTACAGTTTCATGCAAGGGTAGTGAAAAAAAATACTGGGTGAAAATAGCTGAACAATAGAGGTTTAGTTAAGTTTGGAATGAAAGAGGTGAATAAGGTAAGGTATGTTATGTTCTAGGTATAGGGTTCCACCTTGTGGTGACAGGGGGAACTGACAGCCGAGAAGACTCCACAGAAAAAAATGGTAGTTTGTAATTAAGAGAACAGCGTGGCTTGACTGGGGTACAAGCAGTCTGCAGATGGCTATCGCACGCTGGTAGGGTATAGTACTAAGCTCTAACAGACATAGTTAAAAAATGCAACATCATAGAATAAGGTTACGTACACTGAATTTGTATTTTTTCTAATGAGGGGAATTGCCATTCCAAGGGGCGCAGAGAGGGTAGGAGACTTCACCGGATCCCTGGAGATGAGTTTTCTTTCTTTCCTGTGGTGTCTGTGGGTCTAAAGAGTTTTTGTGGATGTTATTGTCTTTCCTGGGTAGGAGAGAGTTGGAGCCCACAGGTAATAGAACTGAATTTCTATTTTGTCTAATGAGGGGAATTGCCGTTCCAAGGGGCGCAGAGAGGGTAGGAGACTTCACTGGATCCCTGGAGATGAGTTTTCTTTCTTTCCTGTGGTGTCTGTGGGTCTAAAGAGTTTTTGTGGATGTTATTGTCTTTCCTGGGTAGGAGAGAGTTGGAGCCCACAGGTAATAGAACTGAATTTCTAATTTTTTCTAATGAGGGGAATTGCCGTTCCAAGGGGAGCAGAGAGGGTAGGAGACTTAACCGGATCCCTGGAGATGAGTTTTATTTCTTTCCTGTGGTGTCTGTGGGTCTAAAGAGTTTTTGTGGATGTTATTGTCTTTCCTGGGTAGGAGAGAGTTGGAGCCCACAGGTAATAGACATAAGTCGCAATGAGCAGCCAGACCGCAGGACGGCTTAGTAGGGGACGAATGCTTACCCCAGGTTGGACTAGGGGATTTAATATTTAATATTACACTGTAAAATTGGACACCCTTTAAGAGCCTGAAAGTAGCTGGTGAGGGGTACTGGTGGCAATGATAACTACCTTATAGTCTGGGCAGAAGGGGACATAGCTAGTAAACCTATGCCAGCCTTTCCCAGGTGTATGTGTTTGTAAAACAAATCTCCAAGAGTGTGTGTGTTTCAATTACATGAGTAGGGACATGAAGTGCAGGTTGGACAAAGAGAGTGTTGGAGGGCTTGTCTTGGAACCCTGGCTAAGGACTCAACTCTATAGTGGGGAGTCCTATTGGGGATTGGGAGAAACCAGCCTTGGACTGACTGTGGTCTCTGTGTGCTCATAACGGAAATTACACTTGATGCAGAGAGCTGCATCTGGAAGTACCATTTATGTATCTGTTATCCTCTCAGTGAACATCCCTCACTGGTGCCAGTGGTGAGGATTGAGGCTCCTTGAATACTGGCCTAGAGGTGGAGGGTCATCACATATTGGTTGGCAGTGGTGGGATAACCACATCACTTATTGGTTGGCAGCAGTGGGATATCCACATCATACAGCCATGTACTTTGTCTAGCATTTTGGCACAGATGGTTAAGACTGTGATTTTTCAATGAACTTCTTGTTGTATTTCTGGGTTTGAGTCCCTCAGTTTCCACTTGCAAACTCTGTGACTGTGAGGAAGTCACTTAGTCAGCCAGTGCTCCTCAGTCACTCCTGAAAAGGGAACCTCTGTCTAATGGGTTATTTGGTTAATAAATAAATAAATATAGAGTACCCTGTGCTAAGTTACTAACTACTGTGAGTCATATACATGGACTATAAGGGCACACAAGTGTTTTACACCTTAGGTATGGCAATGAACTGGAGGTTATTACTATGCTATTGGGGGTTGACATAAAGGTTAAGGTGTCTACCTTAAAGACAAAAGGTACAGGGTTTGATTCTCAGTAAGGGGAATTGGCCAGGCTTAAAATAGTCCACAAGGGCAGCTTTCCTAATACTTGCCTATGAAGTATGACAACAAGGGGAATCACATGCTATTTTATTTCCACATGGTGGGAGATCACCAGCATCACATTTTGGGGGTAGGACAAGGTGCACCAATGTTTATGAGTCTGAGCCCAAAAGTCTAGAAGATTCTGAATAATAAAACATGGTAACATATGCAAAAGGACAAAGAAAATACAGTTTATTACTCAATGAATCATGTGAAACAATGACTTTGTCTCAGACTTTAATAAGACTTTTTAAGTCTGAAGAAGTCTCTTTAAAGTCAGTTTTTTGGTTCACTTGCATAATTTGCATTTTTATTGTTTTGCTCCTAAGGTACCACCAGTGCAGTAACGCTTTTATTTGGTCTGGTCTGCTTTACTTTGAAACCTGCTTTAGAACCTCACTACCTCTCCTATGTGTAGAGCGTTGATACTGAGACTTCTGATTTATAATCCCAGGAGCTCCTAACTATGCAAACCATTGATAACAGCATACATACCTTACAATCCTTATATCTCCATATCTTCTATCTGTGTAGACCATTGAGTACAATAGTATCCAGTGAACATTGTGGCAATCCTGCCCATTGTTATTTATGGCTGTTCATCATATGGTGAAAGTTTACATACAACTTTTGTAAATGATCATTGCAATGACAGGCGGTCTTTGTGGGATTTTTGAACAAGTCTTACATCATTTGTACCTCTGCGTCTGCCTTGTTAAGTGTCCTCACAAGGCTATATAGTTTTATACATAGTATACTAATATTTATTTTTAAGAAATAACTGTTTCTCTGTCTATTCTTGTACAGTGAATATGCTAGAAGCACCAGTTGAGACATGTTTTCTGTATAAAATATAATAATATCAGAATCCATCTTTATTTCCTATATAGCTAATGTCATCTGCTCAGAAGATCAGTTGTCCTCAATTTAGTAGATAAAATACTTTGTCCAAATGTTGTATGCTTCCCGAAAAGGTGTTTTAATCTGCCGACATTTTCTCTTCAAACTTTCAGCATCACAATCTGTCCACTGTCCTTTCCTCATTATACTTAACTTTACTGCTGTTAGTCAAACTTAGTATGTAATTGTTCAAAGTATGGACTAATTTTATCCAACTCATTTCACCTGAAACTAATGCAGTGTGTTTTAGTATTATTTTAATGCATGCAAGTAAATACAAACAGTAATGCACAGCAGAAGTACAAGTAGCTTACAAATATATAAGTAGCAATTTGTGCCAAAAAGTGAATACCTGAGTTACATATTTTATTGCACTGTGCAGGACTTGACCGATAAACTGTAGGTGTGCAGATCATGAAAAATATGGGAACCAGTTTTGAAATATAACTATAGAGGTTCTGACCTAACAAAGAGCTGCACCTGAATATTTGTCTATGGGAGTGGAAGTGCAGTGAATTTTGTTCATGATTAACGACAAGAATGCAGTGTGAAAACTACCCTTCTCTTCCAAAGTACTGGATCTAAGCACAAGAAGGTAAAATCCTGTAACATGCAAAAGGTTAGACCAAGCAACATCCCATCTAACTTGCTGGCTGTGAAGGGCTGACTACAGCTGGAGTATAAGAAAGAATAGCAACATCATTAACCCAAGCTGCTTGTCACTGGTATCAGTTAGGTTTACCACTTCTCTCTTTTCACAGGACAGTATTCATTTGGGTATCTATGCCCTGTGAAAAAATATGAACAGTAGCAAAAGGTCTGATACTTCAAAAGAACAAAATCCTCCCTTAACACTACAAAATACTAAGATGATGCATCTGAAACACTTTAACATGAATCAAAATAGTATAAATGGCATTCTGAAAACAATGACAGGACTTATACACTGGTCAAGAGTGCGACCTCTTCTACAAAATTTCATATTTTGAATAGAAATGTCCCACTTTGACCATCCTTAAAGGTGGTCGACCTAATACATGCAGATGGTAAAGGCAGTTTCTTATACCTCAGATAGCCTTTGTGAGTTGTGTTTGCTTACTATCTTCACAATACAAATATGCCAGTCTTCAGAGGCATCATTATTATGTCTTAATAATAGACGTATATGTGAAATCTCATGATAGCATCAGGGACCAGACCTTACACCTGGATGCCCTTTTCAGTTCACTGATTTTCTAAAATGATTCTTTGTTTTACTAGGGATTTGGATCATGAGCTGCTGCTTTACACATCCTTTTGAAGTAAAATCCATACCAGTTTATTAGGTGTGTCCTCTTCCAACTGTATCTGCAGTCAGAAGAAGTGTTTCAATAGGTAGAACACGCACCTTTGTGCTGGAAGCTCAGACTCTGATAATCATTGTCAAGTTATACTGTTTGTGTACAAAGAATTTACCACATTGTGGAAATCATAAATGTTAAAAAGGTTTGAGAGAGGAGAGATGTTTATGAATTCATTTTCAGAAGTCATAAGTACTGTGGGCTCTTGTTTATGACAACTGCTGCTGTAGACATATGTCTCACTCAATCAGGAATTTAGACAGAAAGTTAGACATGAGAGGGCAAGCACATTATTTTTTGTTTATTTAACTTTTTATATTTTATTCTCATTAAATCTTATAGGACTGACTGTTCTAAGTTCTTATACAGTGTCTTTTTATGAAGACTTTGCTGTTTTCCTATCATTAAATTTGTACAAAGCATTGGGTTGTGGTACTGCAGCATAGCTGCTCAAAGGACAGTTAGTAAACTCACTGCTACCGCCTAGTCTGAAAATATAGCTGAAGCTGAATTTGGTATTAGCGTATAACATTCAGGTACCATTACATGATATCATTGTTTCTATTAAAAGTACTTTAAGGCTTGGAATCTTGCTCAAGGGAACAGTAAACAGCACAACTTTATTGGTTGGCATATGCTCATATTTCTGACTATTTTATATCAGGTTTGTTTGAAATACAACCAAAGCAGTACATCATCTGGATAATTTGGAATTTGCAGTTCTAAGTGACTTTAAATTTTGTGCAAGTTAACTCCTATACTAGAGACAGGCTTTTATTTGTTTATTTTTTTGTATTGGTTGTTATAAGATGTGGGAAACATAAGTAATTATTTCATTACTTGGATAACACAAAGGTTACATTTTATTTCAGAACATGCAAAATAAAAGTACACTAGTAACTGCCAACTGACTATTATACTGTCCTTAAGTAATTTAATACTACACATACATTTAGATACATACAGATTGCTTGTTCCGTAAAATGGATAACCTCTATAAGTATGAGTTAGAGGATCTCTTGAGTTATGAATTTTGTCAAACTGTGATAGTTGTTGATTATACATACAAGAAGGTAAAAAAAATTAAATGATACTTGTACCTGTAGTAATGGGAAGGCTTTACGTACAATAATATAATTTTTTTCTGTGTTGGGAGGCAGACCCTAAGACAAAGCTAGGAATCCCATCTAATAGTGATAATATAAACCATGAATTGGTAGGTAATAACTTGGATATCTTAAAAGATAAGGATAGGCAAGTGATTAGTAATGGCATACAGCAGTTAGAAGGGACAGAACAGGTGAGATTATACAAGAATAATTTTAGCAACATGACAGAAGAAAAAGATGTCCTAGCTACTGAATGATCACTCATGACAGATAGGGAACAGAGAACAAATAAACATAAGCACACAGTTAATCTCAAAAAGAAGACTTGGCAATGTTCAATTGAGAAGGAAAAGAGCAATATTGACATAAATATAACAGACAGCGAAGCATAAATTGAACAAGCTAATCAAAAGCCAGTAGGAAAAGGGAAAAACAAACTTAAGCATGTAGCAAAGATAAAAACGAGGAATGTTAGTCTGGAGGATAAGGATGTAAATGGTGTCACCTAAATAAAGATGGTATACAAGGAGCACTTAACCTAATATATGAGCTTCAACTATCTCATTAAATAATTATTGATCTGATGAAAGTTATGATAAGACCAAATATTTACTTAAGACAAGTTCATCTCGTGAAGATCAAAATGCAGATTATGTTCTACAGGGAAAAACCGAATCAAATGAACTAGTTCTCCCTTATTGGAAAACGTTCATTGCATGCCTCTGAATGTAGCAATTGTGTAACTGATATGAGGGAGGAAGAAAATGTGATGAGTCAGTAAGAATTAAAAAATAAGTTAAAATGGAGAGCCTTAGGCGGGGCTAGTGATATATTTAAAAGTCATTGTGTTCAAGAGTCAACTCAAAATGTAGAAAGATGGAAAAGATGAAATGTTAGTACTTATGGATTCCATAATAAAGCAAACAAGAAGAAGGTTAACTAATGTGAATAAATGCAAAGTTACTATGTCTTCCTTTCCAGTTTTAAAATTATCAGAAGTTCCTGATTTGCTTGACAGGGTATTGCTAGGTAAAATAAAATATAATCACATAGTTATATATGCAGGTGCTAATGATATTCAAGGTACTCCTCTGAATCATATAAACAGATTGTTTTGGAAATTACTGAATTTTCAGCAAACCTTAAAATTGTTATCGCATTTAGTGAAATCATACCATAATAAATATGAAATGATTATTGTTTCACTAAAGCCCACATCTTTAATAGTTTTGTACCAACTTAGGTCAGTTTATAATATCACTGTAATAAAACACACTGACTATTTAAGTGTGAACATCACTGACTATCTTAAGGTCTTTTTTAGGAAATCAAATAATACAGACTGATATACAAGATTTAATCATTCTTTACGTTGCTATGTATGCAATGTTCAAAACTTAATAAATATGTACCATGAACTGAAGTTTGTAATATCACAGGAATTCTTTAAAATTGTTTCAACGGTGGAAGCTTAGATGATATAGAACATATGTTTTCCTAAGTATAAGTCCAAAGGTTGAGAGGGTGGCCTGATGGTTAAGGTGCTTGCCTTACAAACGCAAGGTTCAGGGTTTGAGTCTCACAAGGGATAACTGGCTAGGCTTAAAATGGCTCGCAAGGGCAGTTAGCTTAGTACTAATCTATGAACCTATGAACCTATAAGTGTCTTAAGTCTGAATCTTGAGGAGAAGTAATTTTGTTATTCGTCCATGAGACTATACTTTCCTTACTCATTCTGTCACATGACAAAAAAGTAATCCTTAGTGCCGGTACCTTAGTTCACACTGAAACTATAAGATTAGTGACTTGTTAGCATAAACCAGGGATGGATGTTAAGAAACACAATGAAATTTTGGACGCAAAACTTGAACATAACATAGAATTTCAATTTCAATTATCCTAATATAAACTGAGTCAAGTGTAGTGCAGACAAACAGTACTTTAGAGAATTTTATCATGGATTCTCATGATTACTTGGAAAAATACAAGGGAGTGCATCAAGTGCTGGATCTTGCGACCATAAGCCTAGAAAAATCTTACTAAAGATATAAGGCTGGGTGCTCTGCTAGACAAATCTAACCACAACTCAATAACATTTAATAGAATAAATAAATTCATGCAACTAGTAATAAGTAAAATGTTTTGCTTCTTAACTATGAAATGATTACAGAGGAAGTTTCTAAAATTAATTGGAAGAATGTGAATATTATTAAGGAAATGAATTAGGATTATAAAGTGTTAGAAACAATACTAGAGGACAACATGGACTCCACTGTTGAGATTGTAAAGGATAATACGGCCAAAATACCATTACAAAGATGGTGGAGTTGGGAGACAATAAAGCTTTATTAAAAAGAAGAAGGGTAGATTTCAAGTACATAAAATATCCTACAGTAAGAAAGAAATCAAAATTAAACAAGGTATCCAGGAATTCGAATATCTAATAAGAAATGTAAAAATCAGTTTAAGAATAAGCTATGTAACATGAATAATAAAGAGGATTACAGCAGTTATATACATTTCTACAGAAAATCTAGAAATCCAATTACATTTTTAACAGGTAATATTACTATGACTGATGACTTTAATTGCTACTTTCATAATAACAAATAAGGTGGAATGTTTATTGATGGTTTCAGGAACTTATTTTATGCTATTGAAATCTACCCAGTAGTAGCAGGGATTAACACTGAGAAATCTCCAAGGAAGGTTACGAAATGTACATCTATGGGTCCTGACAGAATACCTGCCAAGAATAAGTTTTATTATAGTAGTAAAGATTATTATGAATGTTGTAATTAAATCAAAAGGTGCTTCAACAAAGTATTAGTTTAAGGGTGCGCACACTTATGCAACCATCTTATTATACATTTTTTATTTGTTATATTTATTCCTCTAACAGATTTCTTTGTTTTGCAATTGAATTGTACAGGTTATAGGTCACATTAAAGGTGGGAAAAGTTTTGAAATGATTTATTATGGTCTCATTTTTTTTTATATCACAAAACTTGGCATTTTAATAGGGGTGTGTGTGCACTGTTTATATCCACTGTATATGTAGCCTATGTAGAATCAAAGAAATGTCAGCAAGAAACATGCCTTTATTAAATGCACTTAATTTCTGGAGGTGCTTAGGCCACTGAAGGCTACAATTGGTAATATCTTTTTTCCTGTTATGCTAGAAGAATGAGATGGGGCAATTAAAATGTCTAATTTTTAGTAACTAGGTACTTAAGGTACCAAAATTATTTCTTGTCACAACTGTAGATGACAGGAGTATAAATACCTTGTAAATTCAGAAAATAATTTGAAATAGAATTCAAATACTGCATTTATGGGGTGCTATGTTCTCTGTATGTGATGCAGTAGGATCACGGGGTGCTATGTTCTCTGTATGTGATGTAGTAGGATTATGGGGTGCTATGTTCTCTGTATGTAATATAGTAGGATTATGGGGTGCTATGTTCTGTGTATGTGATGTAGTAGAATTACAGGGTGCTATGTTCTCTGTATGTGATATAGTAGGATTATGCGGTGCTATGTTCTCTGTAAGTGATGTAGTAGGATTATGAGGTGCTATGTTCTCTTTATGTGATATAGTAGGATTATAGGGTGCTATGTTCTGTGATGTAGTAGGATTACAGGTACTATATTCTCTGTATGTGATATAGTAGGATTATGGGGTGCTATATTTTCTGTATGTGATGTAGTAGGATTACGGGATGCTATGTTCTTTGTATATGATATAGTAGGATTATGGGGTGCTATGTTTTCTGTATGTGGTGTAGTAGGATTAACCTCCTCTTGAACATCCTGAATTAGTACTCAACTTCAAGATCACTGCATTGTGGGGAAAAGAGAGCCCGGTGCATGCTAATTCAAAAAGAGTGCTTTTTGCACTCTGTGACACTTTCATAAACAGATGTAACTCTCCATGGATACTTTCAGCTTCCCAGTTTAATGTTATAATTCAAGCCAGCTGTCTCTGTCCTGTATTTACAGAGTCATAAAAGGATCCTTTTTTCCAACACGAAGCACTTGTGCAATGTTCATAAACCAAACAAACACCATTATGCTACATCTTCATATAAACTGTCAACAGAGTTACTAATGTTGATTATAGATTATTTATACCTGTAATTGTTCTACTTGGCACTATCATCATCTTGTCCCTCCACTCATATATGTTTTATTAAAGAATGAATAGTTACCCAACCCAAGTCATAAATGATTTTGTAACTGTATCAGGTAGCTTTACTCAGGCATACACTACTACTCATGCATATTTTTGATGAAAGTTGAGTCTTTAATGGACTCAAATGACAGCTTATGAAATACCCTGGATGTGTTGCATCCTTTCAAGATTTGTTTGCAACTACAAAATATTTCTCAGTGCTTGGAGAACTGTTGTGAAATAGTGGATGCTATTTTTGAAAGGGCTCTTGTCTGTTTTTAATACTGCAAGGCTGTCCACTTTCCTTTTACATGTTTGTATTTTTGTATAGCTCTGCTGGCACAAGATGGGTAGCAAAATTGTATTTGCAGGATACAGCTGTATGGTGAATAGTGTGGTAGAAAGAAGGCTCTCCATAATATTAGAAACTTTTTTGCCACATGTAAAAACTGAGATTTAAGTTTTTCCTGCTTATACTCTTAGACACAACAGGACATAGGCAGACTGCAAATGGTTCATCTTCCAGGCTCCCACTTGTAAATGTTTCATCTCCCAAGCCCTTGCTTAAACTACCAAGGATACTAAAAACTGTCAGATATTTGGGATGCCTGATAGGCTTAAAATGGCATCAGTGGTCATTAGCCTAGTGCTCACTAGTTAACCTATAACTTGCAGCTATACAGGGACACGTAGGAAAGTGAAGGTCTGACTTTCTTCCTTTGTCATTTGATATGGCTAGTGTAAAATGTGATGCATGAAGTAGAGTGTGGCTTGTTGATCTGGAACAAAGCAAAATGCATTAGTTTCTAGCAATGTTTTTTTTCCTTGCATTAAAACTCTTAGAAATTTATTACTTTCAGTCACAGAATGTGTTAACAAAGCAGGCCCATTTTGGAAAACAATTCATGCATGCATCTGGAATCCACACAAGTTCTCTGGGCTATGATGGAATTAAACCTCTCTTAACCTGTGGGCATAGAAGAGAGTACTATTATGCCCATTGGAGTACAGTGTTTTCCAGTTAAGGTTTATGAATTGATAATAAACTTTGACAGTAATATATTGGGTGCCAGTATAGACCAAAATAAATTGCAATTATAACCAGATATGCAAAAAATAAACTATTCTTAAACTTTATTGTATCATCTAGACACTTTCTGAAGGTATTCCACCCTGTTAGATTTCACATATAAGTCTGTCTATAGGCAAACTGTTTTCTGATGGAACATGCAACTATATGACTAAAGTTAAGAAACAGATGAGAAGGGAAGGGAGATGCCATTTATATTCAGATCAGAAGGCAGACAGTTATACTGTAGAGTGTTGAGACATCTTACCAGATGTATAGGTGACAACTTCCTTGAAATGAACTGGAATTTACTTCTTCTAAGTTGTATTTGGAGATACTAGTGGCACAACAAAGTACATTGCAAATTGACTAATATTACTATATTAGGTGAGGATACTTTGTAGAAGTACAATTTTTTATGTTATGAGTAACATTGATATCCATATTCAAGGATTTGGGAGATTTTTAGCAACTATTTTGATATTGCAAATTTTCACCAAATATTTTCTTAATACTAGGAGGAATTGGTAGACACTTGTGTTTATTCTTTCCTTAATATCTTAAATCTCCCCTGGGTCAATACATAAAATGTTGTATTGAAAAAACATGAGACCACCAGGAAACCTTATGAAATACTGTGATACATAGACATCTTCACAACAAAGTCAAGTTACCCCTCAGAGACAGTTAAAAAGAAAGACTACATCTGTCAGCAGCAAGCCCACATATACAACCCAAAAAAATTCTGAAGCACTATT
>NC_056734.1:72429827-72459827 GCF_019279795.1 Protopterus annectens
TCAAAGAAAAATTTTCT
The DNA here is from genome assembly GCF_019279795.1 of Protopterus annectens. Taxonomy (NCBI): domain Eukaryota; kingdom Metazoa; phylum Chordata; order Ceratodontiformes; family Protopteridae; genus Protopterus; species Protopterus annectens. The sequence continues at coordinate 72,429,845 of NC_056734.1, forward strand.
GTAGTGGGCTAGGTACCCCCATACCCTTCTTAATTTGTACTGACTCCAGCAAAAGTGAGGAAAGGAGAAACGGCCGCCGCAGTGCAGAGTAGCCATAGTGCTACCACAGTGCCTACAGAACAATGAGGAACCTTTAAGCAGATCTGTCAACAAGTGCAAATACAACAAAAGTTGATTGGACACCTACAACCTAATCAAATCAGTCACCTGCAGGGAGATCTGTGCTACTCACTTCCAGTTCTCTGCAGTCTGTTCTTCTTTACCTGCACTAATTCTGCTAGTCACTTTATAGGCACGTATCATGTCCTTCTCTTTCTCTTCTGTTTTTGTTTCTATGCAACCATAGCTGGCTAAATCTGCTTTCTTATGTTCAACATTTTGGTTCCTTCTCCAGGTTTGTAATTCTGTGTTGCACATTTTCTACCAGTCTGACCTTTCTTACTGTGTGTGATCATCAGAAATAAGCAAATACTCAGATCTGGCCTTACCAGTGTGTTTTACACTTGATGGATGCCTTCAGCATCTGTTGTCAGATGCTTTTCTATGACTGGCTTGATGAGGGAAGAATAGAATGGGGGTTTTGACATCCTCGGACTTGAAGGGTAAATGTTTAATTTTCTGGGCAGGGTAAAAGGATTTCCTAGCCATAACTGATATGCGATGATGAAGGGATAGTTCATTGTTTTTAAATATACCTTTAGATCTCAAATATCAATCTGAAGTGGAGGGTCCCACTTATGTGGAAATCAGTATAATAAATCCTATTTCCCAAAGAAACTACACTGCATCTTTTGGCATTAAGTATGTGACCATGGTCAGTAAATCAAATGAAGGTTTTGTCAAGTCTCTCTTGGATGATATGATTGTTCATGGAGGAGGCAATAATAAACTCACTTTGCCTTTTAGATGAGAGGGTAGCATCATCTCTTACTTTGTACATTTGATCAAAGAGCCAATTTGCAACCTAATGGTTGATGCCCAGATTTCTATGTATTTTATGTCAATAATACTGGCATGGGGAATCATATCAAAGACTTTGGTGGTGTTCAGATAGGTAGCACGGACAGATTGCTCTTTATCACTGGCATCTCTTACATTTTCTAATATATCTGCTAGATTAAGGAGACAGGTTCTGCATTTCACAAAGCTGAACTGATTAGGGCCAATGATTTGTAAGTTAGTAAATTCATTCTTTATGAGGTTAACTAAGGTATGTTCCATTACTTTACAGAATAATATGGCGAGGCTAAAAGGATGATACCTGCCTGGGTCTGTGACAGAGCTGCCATTGTGGAGTTGCACCATGACAGTCATTCCCTAGAGATCAGCAACATACCTTGTGGAGACGCAAAGGTTGAGAAGGTTTTGTATGAGTTCAGCAATGATGTACTTTGTACTAACTGAAAGACAGCTTGATACATTGTTTGACCCCCTTGGAGCTATTGTTTTTAATTTTGGATAGAGCCTCTAAAACCTGTCTCATACTGACTTAGGAGAAAGGGGATTTTAATCATTCACGTGAGGGAGCACAGCGGTGACTGGGAAAGTTAAAACTTGGAAATTAATTTGCCAGCTAGGATGTTGGCTGTGGCTTCAGGATCAGGACTGATAGTGACATACAACTGGAGCTCTGTGCAGTGTTAGGTGTTACTTCTAATGTAGTTACAAAAATGACTTATGGTTATTTTGGAGTAAGTTTCTACTTTAACTTGATATTCAGCCTTAGTCTTCCTACTGGTTGGCTTGACTTCTTTGCTGGCCTGCATCAGTACTTTTTTGTGTTAGGTTGTCATGAATTCTTCATATGCAGCAAAGAGTTTTATTCATCCATTTATTATAGAGTCCACCATAAGGTATTATTCTTTATATTTTATTTATTTATTTATTTTACTGGGAAAGTCCAACTGGGCACAGGACCCACGTTCAGCGGCGGCCTGTGGAGAAAGGTTTCAAGTTCCCTTTGGAGTTAAGACATATGAGGAAGAGTTCTCTATTCATTAGTTTAGATGGTCATAACAGTTAGAAGTATGTGTAGCAGCTTTAGTGACTTAGTCAGTAGGCAGGGGTACTTATGAATTTCTTCAGACACCCAGACAGGGATATTAGATTGGCTTTGGAGTAATTAATCCTTTTCTGTGGTAGAGTTTTTGAGGTAGGATGGTACTAGTTTTGAGGGGAAGATGGCAGTTTTTTTGTTCATATTTGAACAGGGAGGGAATGGTATTAGTAGGGATAAGGACAAAGTCAAGTGTGTTAGCAGCTCAAGTGAGAACTTTCAATGTATGATTCAAGGAATGGCATTGATCAAACTTAATAACCATAATGAAAGCCTTTTGAGAGTAAGCACGCATTACCCACTCTAAACATGAGTTATTGCAATTATACAATGACAGTATTTTAAAAAATGCATTTCTTTTATTTATTTTTTAAAATAATGCAGCTGTATGAAGGAACATCTTTTCTGTTTTATGACAACTGTGTAATGTATTACACATACACTGGTCATGTACACGACAATGCATTACACAGATTTTATGCATGTTTTGACACCGTTTTTTAAGAAAGTCAAGAGCGTCTGTGCATCCAGCTTTTTGCATTAGGATACTGACACATGCCTGGCTTCACATAAGTGTTTTTTCTATGTGTTTTTAATTTTTGTATATTATTTTGATTTAAGGAACAGTTCCATGGTGTGTGGGAAGGTGGGATTTTCTATTAATAGGTGTTACTGCTTGAGTTTAGAGTCTCTACTTAGGGACACTGAGAAAATGGTGACTGTAGCTTGGTGGCTGCAGTAACGGTGATTTCTTTGTCTTTTGTTTTGTGATCAGACATTTTGCCATTGATGAAGTCTGAATTGTTATACAAATGCTAGTTGTTCTGGCAAGTCCACATGCAGTTTTGAGTTATATTACAGAAGAGTTTTTAGTGTATAATGTGCATCTGCACCACAATATACAATAGGTAACTGGAGTTATGCAGCTGTCAATGCAGTCTGGTTTGTCCATTGGCACACCACCTCAGTTGCTGTAGGATGGCAGTCTGTGTCTTAAGGAGGCAGCATGCTTGCTGGTAGAATGAACACAAGGGCGTTCAGACCCTGGTACATATTGAGACAATGCCAGCAGGCTGTGATGACTGTCCAGAGATGCAGCAGCTGCAATAGTCTCATGCTTGGCCTGTGGTGCACTATGAGGCAGGGTCTGCCATGGGGCCACCATAGCAGGTCACCCCTAAGCCACTAAGGGACAGGTATTTTGGGCATCTGCATGCCAACACCATCAGACACAAAGCCTTGCTACTTTGTGCTGGTGACTGTACATGTGTGTATGGCCAGGTCATCTAGGGAGGGTGCCACTCATTTTCTTGCAGGGATCCACCATAGGCACTGCCATAGTCTTTTCCATGAATCTTCTAGCAGAAGCATCAAAATAATCACTACCATCACTAGATGAAAATGCTTGACAGAAATTACATATTACACAGGACATCATCAGCACCTGTGGTGGATGTGGGCACATCATCATCTTGTGGCCTGGTCTTCCACATCAGGAGAACAATGTGGTGAGACAAAGATGCCACTTGCAGAATCTTTAATACAATGCATTTGTCCATGTCAGTTTATCCCCACCCCACCACAGAAGTATGTTATGGTAGCATGAACATACGTACCTGCACGTGCATGCAACACTCCACCACCATGCCTTGCTAATATCCTCTGTGATCGAACAAATGAACAGCACTTATTGTACACCTTTAATATGTGACAGGGGAACATGTTCTGGAGAAAGGCAATAGTGTGGGAACCATGGCACAACTGTGCAACTCCCCCCTCTACCACGCAGAATTCCAACATCTAGCTCACCCTTGATATGAGTGATGGACATCTCTGTGACTGAGGGCACAGTGGTGCACAGTAGCCATTTTTAAACTCCCTTATTGAATTATCGCTTGTGACATAGGCAAACTTATATTTACATAAAAGCAATCAAACCATATTAACAAGTTTACATGTACAAGTAGTATGCATCACATATATTGTTATATATGATATAATATAAGCAGCATTATATAAATTATTCAGTGACTGCCCTCTCTTAAATCTCATTCCACCTCCAAATCATTTTTCTGCATGAACCCTTCCAAAAATTTTCTTTTAAACAAGAAACATCTTTATTAAATTATCACTTATGATATAGGAAATCATACATACAAACCAAACTGATATATTTTTAGTTGGAAACATTATATGTTACTTATAATCTATGCAGTCACTGTCAGTCAAACATTACATAGCTCATTCAAATCCTTACTTCTTTTAAACATCATTCCTCCTCCAAAACATTATTCCGCATGTATTGTTACCACAATTCCTACTTTTTTCTAAGGATCACGTTTCCACTTGTTTTATCTCTGTTACTATATTCATTACTTCTAGTACAGTTAGCTTAGGCTTTGATTTCCATTTTCTAGTAATTGTTTTTTGGCAGCCACCATAATTAGACTCAGCAAGGCCTTACTGTGTCTAGGCAATTCTAATTCTGCATCGTAGTTCAAAACAATTATTTCCTTAGTTAAACCAATTTCCTCACCCAATATTTCTGACAGAGTAGTCTGTAGGGAATTTTTTAAAACTGGCCAATTAATTACATTTCCAAAACATATGTTCTTAATTATCTCTTTCTTCTGCATCACACCTCCAAAATTTGCTATCCACTTGACAAAAAATTCTTTGGAGTCTACTTGGGGTATAAAAATACCTATGTAAACACTTCTAAGCAAAGATCCTAAATCTTCTAGACTTTATTGCATATTTGGGAGTCATACGTATATCCCCCATTGTTTCTTAGTGACCGGCTTATCCATTCTCTCTTCCCAATCCTTTCTAACCTTGTCTGATTGATTCTTATAGTTATCCTGGAATATTTTATCTGCTCTACTAATTATCCCTTTTTTAACAGCTGCTTCTATTCTAGATTCTACCAAAAACTCTACCAGTGCTGGTCTTTCACTAAGGATGCCCCTGTTCCTTTCTCCTTGCAGCCTTCATAGGGAAGACAATCTCTAGCCTCCAGTCCAAATAAATTCTTGGCCTCTTCATACTTTATTACCTTTCCGTCCCTAATTATTTTCTCCCAATACCTTGGTTTCTTTACCAGTTTTTTCCAGTAAATTCCAGCCCTCTCTTGCCTATTGTCTGTAAGCCTAATTTCATTTGTCCCTATCAACAGAATCTCCTTTCTCCATTCCTGTTGTCATAGTTCTTAGAATACTTTCTGCTACTTTATGAATATAATACTCTGTATGGTTATTGTTATTCACCTTATGGATATTCATCCAATATCCCAGTCTCTCCTTGTTTCTTGAGCTTCCATCCTGTTTCATCATTATCCCTTTCCACTTAGAATTATAGCTTTCTGCTTGTGTTATGTGTAGGAGCCTTAACTGTGTATCTTTGAAATACCCCTTCAAATCAGGTAATCCCAAACCACCTTGTTCTTTTGGAAGGATCAGCTTATCCCAGATGACTCTTGCTATCTTTCCCTCCCAGATAAACTCCTTCCACTCTTTATTAATTGCTATCCACCACTTATCGTCTGGTTGATAAAAATATGCCTAATCTATGTATACCGTTAAAGGATCTAAGAACATTTTGATAATTGACATTGTATTTTGCTATATATATATATATATATATATATATATATATATATATATATATATATATATATATATCCATAAAACAGAGCTTCCAGTTTCTCAGTTTTTGTATTATCTTTTGTTTAATCTCTTCCCACATATTCTTAGGTTCCACAACAGGATCCTGTTTAATCCGTACTCCTAAGTACTTCATTTTATCATGTCCCCATAAATATGGGTATTGCTGAACCAATTTGTGTGTGTGTGCATAGCTTACAGCTATTGCCTTTGTTTTATCTTCATTAATTTTCTACTTAAAAGAGATTTGAAACTGTCTCAAAATGTTCCACAACACTTAAATGTCCCTTTTTTGGTTTTGTTGGGTATAAATTAATATCATATGCATATAAAGCCACCTCTTCTAAACTACCATACCAATTATATCCTTAAATTTCTGAGTCCCTTATTTTCTGTGCCAGTGGTTTTAAAAATATAATGCAAGTAACAAATGGGAAAGAGGACATGTCTGTCTGGTTCCTCTGCTCAAACAGAACGTATCAGAGAGGAACCCACCCACTTTAACTTTTGCCTCCAATCCCCCATATATCCTGCTAATCAGCCTTATAATTTTATCAGGGAATGCAAATGCTTACATTGCCCTACTCATAGAATCCCAGATACTCTGTTTAATGATTTCTCTGCTTCAAGACCCACCAACAACAGTGGTATTTTTGTACATTCTGCTTCCCTCTATCATCATTGCTCTGTTCATAGGTTCATACTAGGCTATCTGCCCTAGGGCATTTATAAGCCTAGCCAGAATGTGTTTGGCTTTCGCCACCCATTTTAAATTTATTTTGCTATGCCCTTTTTCGAGGTTAGTATACTGTGCCTCTGTCTAACAGTGACACAGAAGTGATACCCGGGGTAAACCTACAATCTCCCATCCACTCATCAAGATTCCTCTTGAAGAGAGTCAATGAGGGACTCTGCCTAACCTGGACTGGGATTTTATTCCAGAGTGAAGGGAGCCTCTGGGTTATGAATCTGTCCCTCCAGCATATCCTATTTATTTCAGTGCTGAGGTTCAAGTCTCTCGAGTGCGTAGCTCGATGGCATTTGGATTTTCTGAGGTGCAGCATGTCCATTAATTCCGGGTTGGACATGGCTTTATACGTCAGGCACAGATTGCCTCTGAACAGGCGGTATGCCACTGAGTAGAGCTGGAGTTTCTTTAACCGGGCAGCATATGGCATCTGTTTGAGCCCTTTGATCCTCTTGGTGAGGTACTTTTGGGGTCTTTCCAGTTGCTGCAGGTGTCTGGTAAGGTACATCCCAAAACGGGCATTGTACTCAATTATGGGCCTGATGAGGGATGAGTAAAGAGGCACGATGACCTCCCCTGATCTAGATGTGAATCCCTTCATGATTAGGTGGGCTATATAAAATGTTTTTCTAACCACTTTGGCCACGTGGTTGTCAAATGAGAGATTGCTATCAACTTGGGTCCCCAGGTCCCTAATTACTTCTTCTGTACTTAATGGATTACCACCTATGTGGTAATTTGTGGGCACTTTGTTTTTGCCAAAGGGGATGACTATACACTTTTTGGCATTTAGCTTGAGGCCATGGCTCTGGCACCAGTTGTCTGTTTCTATGAGGTCCTTTTGGAGGATGCTTGTGTCGGCTGGAGAGTCGATTATGGCGCCCAGTTTACAGTTGTCTGCGAACTTGGTCAGCCACAGTCCTTCCGTGTTGGCCTGTACCTCCGAGAAATATATACCGAACAAGAGAGGTCCCTGGACTGAGCCTTGTGGGACACCACTTGTAACTGGTTTGGAGTCTGACATGGCTCCAGCAATTCTAACCATGTGGGTTCTGTCCTTGAGCCAGTTTGCAATCCATCTAGTGACATAGGGGTTTATATTTAAGCTGGTGAGCTTATCTATAATGCCCGAGTGGGGTATTGTATCAAAGGCTTTTGCAAGGTCCAGGTAGGCTGTGTGGACCACCTTCCCCTCGTCAATGGCCTTGGTGACTGTTTCAAAGAAATCAACCAGGTTTAAGAGGCAGTTAATGTTGACAAATGTTTGCCTCCACAATACCACATTGATTCATATCTATCAATTTTAGCATCACCTTTGCCATTCTTTTAGCCATTATAAATTGACACGAACACTTTATAATAATGGTTTAGAATTGAAATGGGCCTGTATGAAGCTGGATCTGATGGGTCTTCACCATCTTTATTTACAGCCATAAATTGCTTTCTTCCAGGATGTTGATGCTTTTCCTCCTTTTAAAATACTGTTAAACAAAACCTTCCAGATCTTTATCAGTTTATTCCCTCATAGTGTCCAAACTTCCACAGGAACACCATCTATTCCTGGGTATTTTCCACTAGATTAGTTATACATCGCCATTTTTATCTCATCTCCTCCTATCCTAACTGTTAGTAATTGAACCTCAACTACCTCTAACCTTGGCATATTTCATTCCTTCATAAAAATTTCCATTTGTACCCTTTCTTGATTTCCATATTTCTCTGATTTATACAGATTTTCATAAAATTTCTGAAATATTTCTAGTGCCTCTACAGAATCGTTGGTTATCTTCCTTGTTATAGGCTCCCTAAGCTTGGCAACAATTTCTACTTTCTGTTGCCTGAGTCATTGTGCTAAACGTTTTTGTGCTCTGGAGTTATTATCCAAAATCAGTTACTCAACAGTCTTTTTAAAATCATGCATATTATCAAGGTAATCCCTTGTTTTCTATTTAGCATTCTGCAATTGATGTTCTTCTCGTTCTGTGAGATTCCCCCTATTCTGCAAAACTTTAACCTTTTCCGTTCCTCTAAATAATTCTTGTTGCTTCTTAACCATATCTCTCTTTCTTTTATTTCCACCCTATTTTTAAACTCCACTTTAATTTTATCCCAATCCCTAGCTATATTTTCAGAAGTAATTTCTATCTTCTCCAATAACTCCCAAATAATCTCCACTACCTATTCCTTAAATTCCTGTCTTTTTAACAGATAGGTGGAAGGCTCCAGTGTCTTATTTTTGTTTCATTGCCCTGAATTTTTATTTTAGTTATTATTAGTGAATGATCTGAAGTAGTGATTGGATGAGTTCCAAAACTCAATAAAATGCACATATTCCTGTGAATCCCTCCTGTAAAGCATCCTGTCAAGGTAATCCCTTTTAGACATGATCACCCCCCCCCCCTTGTCAGGTTTCATGACTTGTATTTCTTTGTTAGCAATAAGTTCTTTAAGCAATTTTCTTTCACCTTCACTTAGGTTATAAACATTTGAATCCCTATATTGTTGTTGTAACAAGGTCCTAAAATTCCACTCACAAATCTTCTCAAACATTAACAAAGGCATAGCTAATTTAGGATTAAAAATGCTACTTTTACGTAGCACATTAGAAGTATAGGAATTTTCAACATCCTTAAACAATATTTTAAAGTTAAGCTTTCTTAAAAAAAGCTTTAGGTCAATCATTAAAGTCTCAATATTAGAATAAACTGTTGGCACAAAAGTCAATCCTTTACTAAGAAGCGAACCAAGGTCGTTTTGAAATTCACAGTCAGAATAATAAAATCACCACTCTGGTTAGTGTAAATGCTAGGGGTCAATCCCATTACAGTACCTGAAACATCAGGCACCTCCTCTACCTCAAAGTCAGCTTCTAGCAATAATTCTGTTGCCTGTTCCCTCCTCTTCTCCTCCTCTGATTCCAAGGACGGGGGTAATAACTCTGTTGCTGTAGGCCCCCTTAAAAATTCCTTTGTGGGCCATTTAAGTGATTGCTTATCTATTCAGACCTTCTTGGTAGAGGCTGCTCTAAAGGGGCGGCTTCCATCTCCTCATAATCACTGTTAACACCTTCAAGCTGACTGGCTCCTGCCCCCAACTCCCTCAGCTCTCCATTGGGTCTAGTGTTCAATGCAGCTGGCTTGGGAAAGGCTCTTCCCTCCAAATACTCAAGTCTGTCACGCTCCAGTTGGTGACATTTCCGTCTTTGCACATCTGAAATAACTGAATCAATCTTCTAAAAAAATCTTATTGTATTCATCCTTTTGCACTTTAAATAATAAATCTTTTTTAATAATAGAGTCCAACTGGTCCGCCTCCTTGACCAGTGAATCTATCATGATCTGGTTATGTTTACACAAAATATGCAGGAGTTCCACCCCCTGTTTGTTAACAAAAACTCTACTAATTCAGAGTGCAAAGGGGAACCAGCAACCATACCATTAGGGCACTTCTAAAGGTGAAGACCCTTAGGTATTCTTTCAGTATTAATGCATTCATTTAAGAACACGTGTTCAACTTGCAGCTTCCTGCAATGTAATAAAACATTTTCAAGCTGAGTGATAATATCTTTGTAGGTACCTGTGCCACTCACTCTTTGTGTTAAACGGAGAGTGGAGCACAACCAACTGTCTCTATCCACATCTCCTCCAGCCCCAACTGAAGAATTAGTACCCAAAACCTCTCTCAAACCGGACTGTTTAAATATTGATTAGAAAACAAAAAAAAATAGTAATTCTCTTTACTGTCACTTGATGAATTTCCCTGATCATGGATTTATATTTTTGGGTTTAGACACATTTTACAAGCAATACTGAGGGGGGGGGGGCTCTGGGGCGACCTTATTGAATATAAGGAACTGCTTTGGCTAAGACTAAGGTCCTACTATGTTTAAATGTAATGCATAAACATTATTAATTTTATTATTAATTTTCATTTTTATTCTCTTTTATATTTTACAATGTGTATAAGTATACATTTTAGGTAATAATGTATGTGGATCTATTTACTGTTGGCAGTTAGATTTAGATAAATATATTTAAATGAATAATTTTTAACCAAGGCTTTAGGGGTTAACTAGGTCAGGTGATTAATTGGCTAAATATTTAAGTATTTAAGTTGAACTTTTTTCAGATGTTATTTGGATTCTGATGAAGTTGTGATATAAACTTATGAAAGCACTCAATCCATTTTGTGTTGGCAAATAAAGTGGATTTTAGTGGAACTTTCCCTCTTTATGCTTCTTGTTACAGAGAGTTTGTCTTTTTCTCTTTAATTGATGGCAGGTTTGTACCCAAGAAGACTGAATCCTGTAATTAAATCAAAAGGTGCTTCAACAAAGTATTAGTTTAAGGGTGTGCACACTTAAGTAACCAGCTTATTGTATGTTTTTTTTATTTTTTATATTTTTCCCCTAACAGATTTGTTTTTTTTTCAATTAAATTGTACAGGGGTGTGTACACTTTTTATATCCACTGTAAATACAAATCAGTGTAATCCTCCTCCCTTGCCAGTAGCACCTTAGTACTACAAATCTGCCATTATTATCTTTCTCCCCTTTTCTATCACTATTGGAGCACCTGTTGAAATTAAAATAAGCATGCACTTTTTCCTTTGAAAAACTGAATAACCATCCTGAAAACCTTTCTTTATCAAATTCACATGCTTATTTCTTTCCAAATGTGTGTCCTGTAGCATAGCTATTTGCACTCTACATTTTTTATTGTATAAACAAGTGTACCAGGTCCAGGACAAAATCCAAAATAAACAATATACTAAGTGAAAAGGAATCCACTAGGCCAAAGTTAGGATAAAACACACTTTAATCAGAACTATAAAACAATAAAACAGTAAAAATAGGTAAGTGCTTTTGTAGGCTTCCGCTTCCTCAGACCATCTAACTTCGGCCTAGTGGACATCTTTTCACTTAGTATTTTTTATTGTAGTTCACTCTTTCTTTTTTTTTGTATATATCTGTGAGACCATTTACATAAAGATAATATAGAAAGTGTTGTCATTATGTTAAGAAGTTATTACTCCCATCTGTTATGTGCAATAGCTTTTTTAATGTCTAGTTCCAGCTTTTGTGTTACATGCCTACACTAATGTTTGTCTGGTCGATCTTTTATATAGTTGTTTCTTGTCACATCCTTTTGAATCTATGTCATATCTTACAGAACTTTTTTGTTTTATTGAAAGACCTCAAACCCCCCCCCCAAAAAAAAACACACCCCTAAAACCTATTAACTTAATACTAACACACAAAATTATATATATCTTCAAATATTGAAGTTTACCCCTCTTAGTAGGAACAATTGCCCAGACTGACAGCCACACTGACAGACTTGGATTAACCTGTAAGGAAGATTATCTATGTTAAGACACATGGTACAGCCTGTGATTCTGCTAAGTGCTGTCTATTTTTTTTTCCTTTTTTTTATTACCCCTTATCAGATTGTCTCCATGGAGGCATGTGAACCAGATGCTCAGTTGCCTCTACAAGCTCTGATTTATTTGGGAAAAAAAATCTTTTTTATTATATTTATTTTTATTTTTATTTGCTTTCACTTAAGACTTGCTACTAGATCAGGCCTTGGGCCCTAATCCAGTCATTCCCCTATGCAAGAGAAAAAAATCACATCATTTTTCTTGTATCCTACTCTTTTGTCCAGACTTCTCTCTCTCTCTTGCATTGGAGTGCCTATATTTCTTAACACTGAGCAAGGAGAAAGAAAGAAGAAGGAAAACCTTTAAACTTTAGCATCCTTATTACACTCAAAAATAACTGAGAAAGCTTTACTTTATAGCATGCATATTATGTCATGCATTATAAAAATACTGCTGTTAAGAACTGAATTTTCTTTAACTTACAGTTAACTCTTTCATTCTTCTTCTCCTTTCCTAAATGTTCTTCCAGTCATTAATGACAAGAAGTTGAGCGTATGCTTTGGAGTCCTCTAGAAGTTTAACAAAGAAAAAAAGTCCAATATTTCTATATTTCTGTTCTGTTTTGTGTCACAAATATAATTAGTGCTATATAATCCCACATTTATTTGTCAGTTTCAGAGTTGTTGGTTTTATTCTTATTGATCCCCATCTCCAAAATCCAGTCTCTGCTTCATTTCCAACATACTCCCAGTTATTCTAATCAACCCTTCTGCTTTTTTTCTGTCTCTCAAGCATTTCCTTTGAAATATTGAAGTCTCAGGTTTCCCAACATGCTCTGTCCTCTAATTCTAATTGAGCAGCCTCTATTCAGCCTCTGATTTTTGCATTTTTATTACCTTATCTGAATATCTGTTTAAAGTTTATTCCATTTTTTTCCAGCCTTTTGTTATTTGAGTTGATATACCCCTTTATTGTTTCATTTATTTTCATTGGATCTGAGTACCTTTGACTTATTTATTTCCTCTATGTTACTGGAAGCCATGTCTTGCACCAAAGCTGGAGCTTGCACTGCTTTTTGTTGAACAGCTGCAGAATTATTCCCAGTCAGTGTTTTCTCCTCGCCTTTTGTGAATGATTTTCTTTCAGGTTTTCAGAATTTATTTTTTGCTGGCATCCAGGTAGAAAACTTAATTGCCAGTTACTGAAATGTACCCAAAAAGACAAGTTTGCTGGCTCACTTTTCTGAGTTTCTGTTTTCACACTGGGAGAGCTGAAATTAAGCTATTACTCAGTGTGCAGCCATCTTGGAAGCCCAAACTCAGAGCAATGTTGAGTGTTATTTTGTAGCTTCCTAACATATCTGGAGAAGGATTTGTGTTTGTCCTTAGCCTCAGATGCTAACTTGAGTTCATATTCTGCCTTAGTAGTGCTACTATTATTTTTTTTTAATTTTTAGTCAATTATCTGGTGTTATCATTGATTAGAGGGTCTTTTAATCTACTGAATATTTTAAAACATTTTTTCCTTTTAATTGACAGTTTATTTATGTTAAGGGGTGACTATGGGGATTTACTTTTAAACTGCACATTTTATTTAGATCTGGTTTGGATTGTCACTTCTATATATTTACGTAAGTGAGCATATGACTCCTTTGTGAAGGAAGCCATGTCTAAGGTTATGCTGCTATGACTGCAGTTTGAAACTTCCTCATAGAATTTGATGAGATTTGAGTGGAGATGGTGGATCAAGGTGAGTCAAATGCTGATGAGGAAGTAAGTTGCAGTAGTATGGTGGGATCACATGCTGCAAGAGGTAACAGATGAGGTATTGCCAGATGAATCAGAAAAAGGAGCTGTATTAGCAGAAGGCACTGACAGTAGTTTCATGGTATGCTTGGCCAGTGGACTAGCTAATATTTAAAGTACGCTGCCACAACGGGGTGATGATGTGAGCAGTAAAAAAAGACATATGCAGAAAAGGTAAACAAGGAGAACAAAATGCTGTTTTTGAAACTAAAAGAAGACAAAGACAGGTGCAAAGAAAAAAAAACAGAATAAAAGAATTATAACAAATAACTGTGATATTGTTAACAGGTATGAAGTTATGGGCAATATTATTTTATCTTTGTGGTTGAAAATTCAGAACATAAGAATATTGATACACATAGGAACAGAATACTTTTGCTAGGTTACTTGTGAAAATGTTACTTTGCACGAAAAATTTATGAATATAGTGATAAAACAGTCAAATGGCAGCTTGGAATGAATATACTTTTCAGAATGTGGACTACAACTATGAAAGAAAATAAATGTGCAGTTCAGAACGTCAGACCTATTGGAACTTGAGTTAAATACTTTTTTCTTCGGTTTATAATAAGATGCAGGGGAATAAAAAAACATATGATGAAAGAAATGTTTTGATATTGGGTAGGAGGTATTTGTGACACTGGGAATAGATGAGTAAAAGTGCAGCTATTTCAAGAATTATAATTATGAACGGGAAACAGAGAACAGTATGGTACTGGAGGTCATCTTAAAGCATGTATTTCTTTAAGTGAAGGCAACAGGCATTTGGTTCAAGACTGTCATAAAAGAAGACACAGTCAATACTGGGGACAGGGACATAGCACTACAAATTGTAGCTCTAATTGTAGAAAATACACTGAATTTGGACATTTTGGTTCGAGTGCCCTATACTATAAAATGATAGGTTAGAATAAAAAGAGAATATTTCAGAAGAAAGACAATTTGATGATAATATAACTAAATATATTGGTGAATAAATTAATAACTGAAAAATAAAATTGAACTAATTTGGAGATGGGTGATGGTTATTAGGTAGACTACAATATAAAAACAGATATGTAGCAACTAGGAAGTGAAGAAGGGGAAGAATTTCAGCCGAGTGAAGAACAAGAAGAAAATAATGATAAATCAGATGGAAACAGGGTATGGGGAATACAAATTTGAAATAAGAAAGACATAAAAAAGGAAAGAGATGACTTAGGAATAATGGCCCTGAATGTGAATAACATCCCAAGTGATATGGTAGTGACTGGATGGTATAAAAGTAATTATGGAGGTATATGTTTGTTAGATAAGAAATGTATGAAAGAAGTAAAGGGGAAGAGATCTGCAGCAATGCAGGATAAAAGGATACCATGGTCAGTGGGGAGTGATGATTGTTTAGGAATAGAAATGTCTTTTCAAAGTGAAGCGATAACAATACTGGGTGCTATGATAGTAGTACCTGGATGATTAGCGGCATGGTATATATGGAAAAGGGTAAGATGTGCAAGGATAATTGTTGTTATCAGTACACTAATATGATTGTGAGGAAAATTAGCACATGACATTAAAGTAATAAAGAAGTTATACCACATGAAGACTTGAAATATAAGTTATAGCAGAAGGGGTTTTTAGGTTCAAGGGGAGAGAGGTGAAAGAAATGTTAATGATAGTAAAAGAAGTAATAGCTATGATTTTTAAAGACAATAAGGAAGTAAGGCTGTTGACAGGATGTGTTAAAAGCTTTTGAGAAGGTTAGTAATGAAATTATATGAAAGATTGTTAAGGTTTATAGGATAGGAGAATAAATGAATGCTAATAATTGACGAGGGGAAGGTGGTCCACACAGCCTACCTGGACCTCGCAAAAGCCTTCGATACAATATCCCACTCGGGCATTATAGATAAGCTCACCAGCTTAAATATAAACCCAGCAAACAAAATAACGAAGCTGGATACTGCTCAGTTCAGTTGAAAGAAGTTTAATTCCAACAAACAAACAGTACAAGATGAGCGCTTTCGGGCAATGGCCCTTCTTCAGATAAAAACTTTACTAATAAAACTTCTATTTAAATATATGTTTGACCAATCAGAATCAATAAAAAACCCGCCTTTTACTTAAGGTGGGCTTAAGGGGGACCACATCATTCAAGCCTGGATCCCTATGTGCTGTTAACTCTAGTATCCATCTAGATTCGGCTAACTCAGTGTTTAATTTAATGTCACCCCCCCTATTAGTCAACCTTAAATTTACAATAACCCTAAATAAAAACTTATGCGTAGGGTAATCCCTCACATGCCTACACAAAGCGTTATGCTCATCACTATTCCTAATACTAGACATGTGCTGTAGGATCCTGACCTTTAACATTTGATTGGTCTTCCCTACATAAAAACATGGACAAGAACTGCACTCAGCTATGTACACTAGATCAGTAGTCCTGCAGGTAGCCCTACCCTTGAATAAAAATACTTTCCCATTAACCGGATGCCTAAATTCAATTCCCTTTTTTATAAGTCCACAGGCCTTACAGGACGCACACGGAACAGTGCCCGCTCCTCCTATTGGTCTCAAATCCTTAACTAGTTTCTTCTCCTTGCATAACATATCTTTTAGGTTTTTATTCCTTTTATATGTAAACATGGGGCGTTCACCCACCATTTCTCTCAACCCTTCATCACTGGCAATTATATTCCAGTTATTACTTATAATATCACAGACCCCTCTCATATCACTACCATAGGTGAGTGTCACCTTATGACCATCACGTCTAAGGGCATTATCTATATTTCTATTACTAGCGTTATCTTTTAGGTGTAACCATGGCCTATATTTATTACTTCTAAGGGGTTTATTCTTCATCATAATATCGTTGACCAACTTCTCATTGTAGCCCCTATTAGAGAAGCAGTCACCAAGTTGTTGGATCTCCTTATCAAACAATGTATTATCAGTGACAATTCTAGAAATCCTACTTATCTGGCCTTGCACCACATTCGGAAAAGTATGCCTTGGGTGCATGCTATCAAATGATAGCAGAGTGTTTCTCCAGCACTCTTTTCTGAACAAGTTTGAAGAAAAACCATCCTTGCCTTGACACAGGCTGACATCCAAGAAATCTATGGCTTCACTTGATGTCTTCACACTAAATCTAAAGAAACTAGTAGTAGAGTGAAGGTAACTTATTAAATTACATAGATCATCCTTGGCCCCCTTCCATAAAATAAAAACATCATCTACAAAACGCAGATATATAAATAACTGTTTTTTCCAAGCATGGTCATTAAATACATGTTGTTTCTCCCATTGTGCTAGAACAAGATTTGCATATGTATTGGCACAGGGGGTACCCATGGCTATCCCCTGTGCCTGTCTATATATGCAATCTGCCCCAAGAAATATATTGTTTTCTAAAACTAAACTCAACATTTCTAGTATCAACTCCACCTTGGTATTTTGTACCTCCAAGCTATTTAAAAGTGCTTTAACAGCTGAAAGACCATAGTCATTATTAATAACTGTAAACAAGTTATTAATATCCAAGGTAGCCATCAAGTAATCCCCTGTTATATCTCCTGCTTTAATGCTGCCTATTAAAGTTAAAAAATGTCCTGTATCAATCAAGACATGGTCCATTTTCTCAACAAAGGGTCTTAACGTGACCTCTAACCAAATGGATATATTCTCAGTCACCCACCCCCTGCCTGAAACTATCGGTCTAAGGGGTGGGTCGAACACTTATGCACCTTGGGTAGAGCCTTAAAAACCGGTGTTAATGGTTTATCTATAAATAGGAAATCAAACTGTTGTGACGTAATCAACATTCTATCACATAGCCCCCGTAACTTGCTATGGACTCTGTCAATGGTTCTTCTAACTTCTACTGGATTAATTAAAACATAAGTCTGCACATCTGATAGCATGCATTTAATCTTGTTGATGTACCAGACAGTATCAAGCACAACAACCGACCCTCCCTTATCAGCTTTTTTAATGGTGATATCTGTATAGCTACTAAGGTCAGCCAAAGCCTGTCTTTGTTCAGGAGTTAGATTATAAAACTTATCCCTATTACTTTGCTGAAAAAAACGTAACAGGTCGTGGTCACACTGATTAACAAATAACTGTAAGGCTGGTGTTAAAGCCAGTACAAAGCTACTAGGCTTTTTTAAACCAGTTCGAACATTAGCATTATTGCCAAATTGCTTGCTAAGCATAAGATTACGACAAAACGACATAATGTCAAGAATAACATCTTGATAGTTACATTGCTTACTGGGGACGAAAGTTAACCCCTTATTCAGCACTCTCATCTCATGCTCTGTCAAACGATGTGAATTTAATTTAATTTATCTTCACATCGTTAACTCCTGAACAAAGACAGGCTTTGGCTGACCTTAGTAGCTATACAGATATCACCATTAAAAAAGCTGATAAGGGAGGGTCGGTTGTTGTGCTTGATACTGTCTGGTACATCAACAAGATTAAATGCATGCTATCAGATGTGCAGACTTATGTTTTAATTAATCCAGTAGAAGTTAGAAGAACCATTGACAGAGTCCATAGCAAGTTACGGGGGCTATGTGATAGAATGTTGATTACGTCACAACAGTTTGATTTCCTATTTATAGATAAACCATTAACACCGGTTTTTAAGGCTCTACCCAAGGTGCATAAGTGTTTATCAGACCCACCCCTTAGACCGATAGTTTCAGGCAGGGGGTGGGTGACTGAGAATATATCCATTTGGTTAGAGGTCACGTTAAGACCCTTTGTTGAGAAAATGGACCATGTCTTGATTGATACAGGACATTTTTTAACTTTAATAGGCAGCATTAAAGCAGGAGATATAACAGGGGATTACTTGATGGCTACCTTGGATATTAATAACTTGTTTACAGTTATTAATAATGACTATGGTCTTTCAGCTGTTAAAGCACTTTTAAATAGCTTGGAGGTACAAAATACCAAGGTGGAGTTGATACTAGAAATGTTGAGTTTAGTTTTAGAAAACAATATATTTCTTGGGGCAGATTGCATATATAGACAGGCACAGGGGATAGCCATGGGTACCCCCTGTGCCAATACATATGCAAATCTTGTTCTAGCACAATGGGAGAAACAACATGTATTTAATGACCATGCTTGGAAAAAACAGTTATTTATATATCTGCGTTTTGTAGATGATGTTTTTATTTTATGGAAGGGGGCCAAGGATGATCTATGTAATTTTATAAGTTACCTTCACTCTACTACTAGTTTCTTTAGATTTAGTGTGAAGACATCAAGTGAAGCCATAGATTTCTTGGATGTCAGCCTGTGTCAAGGCAAGGATGGTTTTTCTTCAAACTTGTTCAGAAAAGAGTGCTGGAGAAACACTCTGCTATCATTTGATAGCATGCACCCAAGGCATACTTTTCCGAATGTGGTGCAAGGCCAGATAAGTAGGATTTCTAGAATTGTCACTGATAATACATTGTTTGATAAGGAGATCCAACAACTTGGTGACTGCTTCTCTAATAGGGGCTACAATGAGAAGTTGGTCAACGATATTATGATGAAGAATAAACCCCTTAGAAGTAATAAATATAGGCCATGGTTACACCTAAAAGATAACGCTAGTAATAGAAATATAGATAATGCCCTTAGATGTGATGGTCATAAGGTGACACTCACCTATGGTAGTGATATGAGAGGGGTCTGTGATATTATAAGTAATAACTGGAATATAATTGCCAGTGATGAAGGGTTGAGAGAAATGGTGGGTGAACGCCCCATGTTTACATATAAAAGGAATAAAAACCTAAAAGATATGTTATGCAAGGAGAAGAAACTAGTTAAGGATTTGAGACCAATAGGAGGAGCGGGCACTGTTCCGTGTGCGTCCTGTAAGGCCTGTGGACTTATAAAAAAGGGAATTGAATTTAGGCATCCGGTTAATGGGAAAGTATTTTTATTCAAGGGTAGGGCTACCTGCAGGACTACTGATCTAGTGTACATAGCTGAGTGCAGTTCTTGTCCATGTTTTTATGTAGGGAAGACCAATCAAATGTTAAAGGTCAGGATCCTACAGCACATGTCTAGTATTAGGAATAGTGATGAGCATAACGCTTTGTATAGGCATGTGAGGGATTACCCTACGCATAAGTTTTTATTTAGGGTTATTGTAAATTTAAGGTTGACTAATAGGGGGGGTGACATTAAATTAAACACTGAGTTAGCCGAATCTAGATGGATACTAGAGTTAACAGCACATAGGGATCCAGGCTTGAATGATGTGGTCCCCCTTAAGCCCACCTTAAGTAAAAGGCGGGTTTTTTATTGATTCTGATTGGTCAAACATATATTTAAATAGAAGTTTTATTAGTAAAGTTTTTATCTGAAGGGCCATTGCCCGAAAGCGCTCATCTTGTACTGTTTGTTTGTTGGAATTAAACTTCTTTCAACTGAACTGAGCAGTATCCAGCTTCGTTATTTTGTTTGCTGCTATTGATTTTCTGCGTTTGCTGGATTTTGGCAGAGCAACACCCTTCATTTTCTGGATTTAAATATAAACCCATATGTCACTAGATGGATTGCAAACTGGCTCAAGGACAGAACCCACATGGTTAGAATTGCTGGAGCCATGTCAGACTCCAAACCAGTTACAAGTGGCGTCCCACAAGGCTCAGTCCTGGGACCTCTCTTGTTCGGTATATATTTCTCGGAGGTACAGGCCAACACGGAAGGACTGTGGCTGACCAAGTTCGCAGATGACTGCAAACTGGGCGCCATAATCGACTCTCCAGCCGACACAAGCATCCTCCAAAAGGGCCTCATAGAAACAGACAACTGGTGCCAGAGCCATGGCCTCAAGCTAAATGCCAAAAAGTGTATAGTCATCCCCTTTGGCAAAAACAAAGTGCCCACAAATTACCACATAGCTGGTAATCCATTAAGTACAGAAGAAGTAATTAGGGACCTGGGGACCCAAGTTGATAGCAATCTCTCATTTGACAACCACGTGGCCAAAGTGGTTAGAAAAACATTTTATATAGCCCACCTAATCATGAAGGGATTCACATCTAGATCAGGGGAGGTCATCGTGCCTCTTTACTCATCCCTCATCAGGCCCATAATTGAGTACAATGCTCCTTTTGGGATGTACCTTACCAGACACCTGCAGCAACTGGAAAGACCCCAAAAGTACCTCACCAAGAGGATCAAAGGGCTCAAACAGATGACATATGCTGCCCGGTTAAAGAAACTCCAGCTCTACTCAGTGGCATACCACCTGTTCAGAGGTGATCTGTGCCTGACGTATAAAGCCATGTCCAACCCGGAATTAAGGGACATGCTGCACCTCAGAAAATCCAAATCCCATCGAGCTACGAGCTCGAGAGACTTGAACCTCAGCACTGAAATAAATAGGACATGCTGGAGGGACAGATTCATAACCCAGAGGCTCCCTTCACTCTGGAATAAAATCCCAGTCCAGGTTAGGCAGAGTCCCTCATTGACTCTCTTCAAGAGGAATCTTGATGAGTGGATGAGAGATCGTAGGTTTACCGCAGGTATCACTGTTAGACAGAGGCACAGTATACTAACCTTGAAAAAGGGCATAGCAAAATTAATTTAAAATGGGTGGCGAAAGCCAAACACACTCTGGCTAGGCTTATAAATGCCCTAGGGCAGATAGCCTAGTATGAACCTATGAACCTATAAGAATATGCTACAAAAAGTTAAGGATGAAAGTTATAATAAATGGATGGGAAGAAAGATGAAAATTACGAGAGGAGTTAAACAAGAATGCCCATTAAGAAAGAGTCTGCACTGGTAGTGAATGCAGTAATTCAAACGCATGTGTGAAATGAAAGAAGCAAAATAGGACATGTGAAAAGGAGTTATAATGCTGATTTGCCTCTGCCATATGTAGTTGATTTATTGATTATGACAAAAAGTAAAATATGGATAAATGAAGTGGTGGTACAAATGCAGGACTTATTATAGAAAGCTGGCTTACAGTTAAATAAGGGAAAAATCAAAGGGGTTGGTGAAACTAAGAAAATAAGTGGAACATATTATACTAGGAAGGAAATAAGTACATTAGGAGTGAAATTTGGAGAGTATGAAAATGTAATATAATAGTGGAAAATAATGTGAAAAGACATAAAAAATGCTAGTACTGTGCAGACGTTTTCATCTATCATTTGGCAAAAAAGTGTATATGTTAGATGCATACATATTAGGAAAAAGCATATTTAGGAGTACATGTTTCCTGCTAAATGGAGAAAAGATGTTAAAAATATGGATCTATTATTTCTGATCGAATGATCACAACATTCCCTACTCCCGACTGTACTGCAATCTATATAGAAGTGCTTCAACAGGGACTTTCCCCTTTTCCCCACTGTTGTGTGATCTTGGAGTTGGTATATATAATTTGCAGGTGGCTTGACCCCCTGTAAAATGTAGCTAGATTTTTTTTTCTACTTTTTTGAGTTTTCAGAAACTTGATGATATGGTCTCAACCATATGAAATTCATGTTTCTGAAACTCAATGATTTAGTATAAATCCACACACATATATATATATATATATATATATATACACACACACACACACACACACACACACACATATATATATATATATATATATATATATATATATATATATATATATACACACACACACACACACACACACACACACACGCATATATATAGATATATATATATATATATATATATATATATATATATGTGTGTGTGTGTGTATACATATCTATATAGTCTTTATCTCTGGTTCAAGATTGACTCCAATGAAATGAGGGGTGCTATACAATAAAAAAAGAAAAAGGAAGTTTGAACCTAAAAAATAGTGTGCTTATAATCTATTCATTTGGGAGGGGAGTAATAAATAAGGTGAAAGAGAGAGAATTGCAAATCATTTTGGAAAATGTTTTATGTAAGGTATAAAGACATGCGGAAATATGTAGAAGGGAAAATAAGTGGTAAACAAGAACAGACAGAAGTAAAAGAATATGAAAATGAAATAAAATTATGGAACGTAAAAATTAATGACATTGATAAAAATAGAAAATTATGGTATAAAAATATTGTGGAAAAATACTATAAGCTATATCCTTGGAAGGGATTGAAAGAAGATGTAAAAAATGCTACAAACAATAGAAGAAAAATGTTTGGGTTTTTTATGAAGTAAGGGATTTTGCTGTTGTGAATTTTGTTTAATAAATTTCCTTGTTAAAGTAATATGAAATGCAAGGTATTGGAAGAAAGAAAATGTCATGAATATAATGAGAAAGAAGGAACAAAACATTGTTTTTCTTTAGATTAAAAAACTGTTTTGGTGAAGTTTTAATATGGAATATAAATGGGAAGAATTTAAAAATATAACAATGGATACAATATTATATGGGAAATATGAGAAAGAAAAACTCTGAAATTGAAAAATGGGGCAGAATATTGTTCATTGTGATGCAGAGATTATGGCAAATATGATGTTAAAGATTATAATATAATATAAACAGAGATGATGAAGATGTGGTAGGTGTAATAAAAATATGCCACTCTGGTGGGATAGAGGGATAAATCTATGACTATGACCCAGTCAACCCAGGTTCAATTAGTGGCTTGGACAACTGACAGAAGCAGCAGGGAGGGATGGGTATTACCATCTTGGGGTGGGTGGGCAGACCTATGGGCATCTACTGTGCCAGTCCTTGTTGGAGGCTGAAGAAGGTACACTGGTAGGCATACCTAAACAGAGGTACACGGTGGAGACATGCCTGAGCTGCTGTGGTGGTAGGGTGATACTCCATATGTCTCCATTGCTTGCCCACCTCCAGGTGTATACTCAAGTGTGCAAGGGAGTGGGGAAATGGGTAAAATGGGAAGGTCATAAGTAAAACTTTCTCCACATGTGAGCCTCCAGATGCCTAGTTCCATGACTGTCCCCAGCAAAAACACCAAATTAAAGTTCAGGGGAGCAAGGAGGTAGCTGGTAGACCTGTTGTGGGCAGGCACTGGGGTGCCGGGATGGTACCATGAAGGAAGGAGGAGGAACTAGAACAAATGTAAAATTAAAAGAGGTTTGTGGAAGAAAAGATGTTGATAAAGAAATTTTAATAAAAATTTATGTTGTCTTAAAAAATATCAGATTTTTGTATATTTCTCTTTTTTCTTTAAAATGATAAAAATGTCAGTAAGTTTTTTTTAATTTGTAGATTAATTGTTAAGAAAAATGAAAAGAAATGACTAGTATTTTGTTATGAATATGATTACAGTATTATAAAATCATAGGAGGTTACTAGCTAATGGCCCTAGAGTTTTTTTAAGATTAGCCATTCATGTCCCGATTTTCATAATTATCAATGACCGTGGGCTATAATGGCTTTGAAGTATACTTGTGCCTTGGGGCATCTACATGCTGCCCCTGTCCACAAGGGCCACAGGTGACAAGCCAGGGGTGAATTTGTGATTTCCCATCCATTGGTCCAAATTACATTTGAATAGGCTTAGCAAAAAGAAATAGAGGAAGAATGGCACCATAGTTCACTTCAATAGGCTCAAAGGTAGTGCGAATTCAATGCAGAATCAATGGATAATCCAAGGTACTAATACAAACTTCATTTATTATGAAAGTCCCCTGATTTCTGGGATTTAAGTGCTAAGGTTTTTATTGTTCTTAACAATAAATGAAACGTTTATTACTACCTTGGATACTGCTCTGATTCTGCAATGATTTTACACCACCTTTGAGACTATTGAAGTGAACTGTACCATTCCTCCTCTATTTTCCTACATTGGAGTGTGGGTTTGTGTAGCAGTTTTATTTATAGGCTTAGGGAAGAGCTCTGTCTCATATGAATGGGGAATCTGTTCCAGAGAAGGTAATCTCTGAAACCCATACCTGTCCCTCCAACATGTTTTGTTTATGTTCGGATCCCTAGATCGGGTAGTTCTAGTGCTGTTTGTTTTGTGAATAAGTAGCAGATCCTTCAGGGCTGGATCAGAGGAGAATGCCTTGTAGATTAGGTATAGGTTAGGTATAGATTGCCCCTCAGTGGTCTGTAGAAGAATGAGTACAGGGACAAGGATTTAAGGCAGTCTGCAGAGGACATATTATTTATAGTCTGTATTCTTCTAGTGAGGAACCTCTATGGCCAAAAATTCATTGAAAATCCCTGTCTGGGAATTGAACCTGGGCCATGGTGGTGAGAGCACTAAATCCTAACCACCACATCACCAGGGACCTGCCATGATAAATGTAAATATTGTAAAGAAGTATTTATATGGAAAGATCTAAATAAAGCAATTCCTAGTTTTTTAAATAAGTGCCATGGGATCTTTTATATCCACCTGAGCTACAACCATCTCAGGCAGATGAGGCCTCAGTTTAACATCTCATCTGAAACAAAGCACTTTCAGAAATGCAGCTCTTATGCTGGACTGTAGTATCAGCTTTGGAAAAATGAATCCAACTACTTTGTGTGGATATATAACTGACAGCCTTCTGATCTTCCAGTACAAAAGACATATGTGCTTCATGTTGAGCTACTGAAATCAAAAATATTATAGCTGCTGGTGAGTTTGCTAACAATCTGGCTCAGGGAGTTGTTGTTAGTTGAATCTAGGAACATTTGAGCATATCCTACATTTGATGTGTAGGTGCTCCAATTTATTGGTGGGTAGTTAAGTCATAGGTTTATAAGTTATTACTCGGCTAATGACCTCAGGAGCCTTTTTAAGCTCAGCCAAGCTTCCCAAATGTATCTGACAAGTTTTGATACCCTAGTGTCATTTTAAGGGATATGTGTAGGCTTGAGCATGGGTAGTCAAGAATTTATAGTCTGCCTCTGCTGCTAGAGACACAGGTGCCAGACCAGGGATACATTTCTGATTTTCCATCCACTGGTCCAAGGTATGCTTGAATTGAAATACAAATAAAATCTGATTTTTTAAGAAAACATCAGTTATTCTTTAAATGTCTTTATCCCGTGGCTCTTATTTAAAGCCTGTTACATAGACCCAGTAGTGTCTAAGACACATATTTGTCCCTTCAACATATCCTATTTATGTTGTAGATGAGGTTTAGGTCCCTAGATCAGATACATTTGATGCCTTTATTATATAGATGTGCAACAGGTCCATCAGAGTGGAATCACAGTATGCTGCAATCTGTAGGAGACCAAGTACAGGGAAAGGTCTTTGAGGTAGTCTGTGCAGGATATTTTGTTTAGACCACGTATTCTTTTTTGAGGAACTTCTGTGAACACTCAAGTTGTTGCATATGCCTGGTCAGGTACTCACAAAGTGTTGGGGTTAGCTATAGGGAGTTTGTTAAGTTCATTTAGGAACTTTATATTATTTGTAAGGGACATAGGGGGCATCTTTTAAGTGGTTATGAACTGATATTTGGTCTTCTTTAGTGTGATTTCGAGCCCCATGTTGCAGTTTTGGGTCTCTAGGAATCTGTCTCAAGATGATACAGTCCTTAGCAAGTATGGAGATGGCACCACACTTGTCACTGGGCCTGTTTTATCATTGTTCTCTACCGATATACATACATATGTGAAACTGACTTAATGTTTCCTCTACACCATTATATAGATGTGCAACAGGTCCATCACAGTGGAATCACAGTATGCTTTGTAGGCCAGGCAAAGAATGATGCTCAGCAATCTGTAGGTGACCAAGTACAGGGAAAGGTCTTTGAGGTAGTCTATGCAGGATATTTTGTTTAGACCACATATTCTTTTTTGAGGAACTTCTGTGAACACTCAAATTGTTGCATATGCCTGGTCAGGTACTCACAAAGTGTTGGGTTAGCTATAGGGAGTAGGTTAAGTTCATTTAGGAACTTTATATTGTTTGTAAGGGACATAGAGGACATCTTTAACTGGTTATGAACTGATATTTGGTCTTGTTTAATGTGATTTCGAGCCCCATGTTGCAGTTTTGGGTCTCTAGGAATCTGTTTCAAGATTATACAGTCCTTAGCAAGTATGGAGATGGCACCACACTTGTCACTGGGCCTGTTTTATCATTGTTCTCTACCGATATACATACATATCTGAAACTGACTTAATGTTTCCTCTACACCATTAATAAAATTCAGACATTTTTTTTCTCTCTTTTCCCTTTTGATTCTCCAGAAATGAGAATGAGTAGCCTAACTAAAGCAATCCTCACCCCACCACTTACAGAAAGTTTGTGGTATTCATAAACATAGTGGACCACCACAAAGGGAAGTGATTTTCATTAACATGGGAAATGTATATCATTCATAAACATTAGGTAGCAGGTCAGTACATGAAAGAATGAATTTGTATGTTCGTGAACTGCAGACCATCCTACTGCTAATATACCAGTAGGTGGCATATACTCAGTGAACCATGACACACAAATGCAGACAATAATAGTATTATTAAAATAGTAATAGTAATATTAATATATATATATATATATATATATATATATATATATATATATAAATAATAATAGTAATATTAAAATATATATGCAAGTCACAAGAATAACAGTATAAATAATGCTATCCATTACAAACAAGCAGACGAAGAAATATAAAGACCTGGTCTGGTAACCACGCAGTAAGTGGCAATGATGGGAAAACTGTGAAAGAAAGCTGTATGAGGATGACAGACATCTGGGAGAATGCTAAAAATGGAAACTGTACTGAAAACTGCCCAAGACTGCATGCTCACCTTCACCTTCGACTTCCAGTAATTTAGAGGAAAAAATAAGTTAAATGTGCTCAGAGTTGATTAAAGTAAATGAAACACTGAAGGAGTATATCAACACAAATAACAATGCACATACAGTAATAATTAAAATATTAACAACACAATAAATTACCACAATTGGACAAGAAGACGTTATACAATATTATACTATTAAGAACTACAAAGACTATGACCTCACATTGTGATTGCTTAGATATTGCACTTCATCAGTTGTAGTATGATATAGGCTGATGTTCATATTGCATATGTATGGACTGGTGACTCATTTCTGACTATTGCACATTCAGGAAATAATTGCATATAAAATCAGGCTAAAAGTACCAGTTATTGAAGCAATTTGCCAGAGTGGTTACTATAGAGCACTGCAAAAATATACTATATAAAACTGCAAAAATTTATTTGATTTAAATTTCTTTACTGGTGTGTCCGACTGGGCCAGTGGCCCTTTTGCAGCAGAGGTCCGGGCAGAAAAGCTACATTACAAAAACACATTACAAACAGTTCAAGAAATTGATAATCAAGAATACATAATGTTGGTAAATATAGGTAGCAAATAGTTTATACTTAAACAATAAATATTGAGAGAGTAATATAAAGTAGAAAAAAAAGAAAGCTAACAAATAAACTAGCATGAAATAGCTTGTGCCATCATAGAGAAAAATGACTGATCAGTAGATCAATATCATTGTTTTGGTGGTAAATATTCATGAGATACATGTATGGTACATGAACAAGAATACGGCTGATTGTTGCTATGCTAGTGTTACTTGTTCTTTGCTATGCTAGTGTTACTTGTTCTAAACAGTGATAGCTAAGGCAATACTGAGATGAAGTACAAAAAGGAGGGAATATGATGAAACTGTAGGAAGCTTGACATAGGTAGATAAAAATAGGACCAGTACTGAGCATAAGATAGGTCGAGAGAAATTGGTATTCTGTGAGAGAAAGGATAGTTTGGATGTTAGCATTTAGTAAGGGAAGAGATAATTTGGTTGTAAGAACAAGGAAGGTCATAATGGTCAGCCTGGATTAGTGCAGGAGCAAAGCCAGTTTTTGGTTAGGTGTTCTTAAAGCAGTAGTTTAAATTTGAATGTATTGCTAGAATTTAGTATTGTCTGAGGCATGGAATTCCAGGACGTAGGTATTTGGTGGGAGAACAGAGAGTTACTATAACAATTAGTAGATTTGGTTACTTTGAGTGGTAGTTTGTTGGAGGATCTTAGTGGCCTGTCATTTGAGTAGGGCTGCACTAAGTTCTTGAGTGCTGAACAGTTGTCTGGATGGTGGAAGATGGAATGAGTGAAAGTTAGGTGGTTGAGGGATAGGCGATTGGGTAGTTCAATCCAATTTTGTTTATGAAGTGCTGTGCAGTGATGTGATCTGTAAAGGGAGGTTAATAGCGAATCTTGCGATTTTGTTTAAATCTGATTTTCTGAGATTAGTGAATATTGCTGAGGCATATAGAAGGGTAGAGAGTAGATGAGTCCTAGCTATGGCATGTCTAGTGGCCTTGGTTAGGATTTTCTTGACTCTGTATAGTGGGGCTAGCTTAATGTGAACCTTTTTGATAGTTAGAGCAAGGTGTTTGTCAAATTTTAGGTTGCTGTGAATTGTGAATCCAAGGAGTGAGTTGTGCTAGATAGGTTCAGTTTTAGTTATCAGGAACTTTGCTATTATTGAAGAGCATAAGCTTTCTTTTATTTGGATTGAGTATGAGTTGAGAATCTGAGAGGTATTTTTCAATGTCTTGGAAAGATTGTTGGGTTGTTTGTAGGTGTTCAGGTAAGGAGGGAGCTGAACATATGAGGGAGGAGTTGCCTGCGTGTGGAGTGATGGTTGTATGTTGGGTGGCTGTGCTGAGCCTGTTGGTGAATATGGTGAAGAACAATGGACCAGGAATTGAGCCTTGGGGTACCCCTACTGAGACCGATAATAGGGTGGTGAGTTCATTTTGCAACTTAATTGCCTGTTGGCGGTCAGTTAAGTAGCTGTGAAACTAGAAGAGGGCTGGCTGGGTTAGGTTTAAGGAAGCTAGCTCATTTAGTAGCTGTTGGTGGGATACTGTATCAAAGACCTTAGACAAATCAGGAAAGACAGATGAGATGAACTGGTTGTCATTTCTAAGCTGGTTGATTAACTTTGTATGTATTTTTCATAAATCTTGGCTATGGGAGGGAGGAGGGCAATTGGCCTGTAGTTTGAAAACTCAGTTGAGGACCCACCTTTGTGAAGAGGGATGATATAAGAGACTTTCCAGAGTTTGGAGATGTATTGCTCAGCAATGGAATGGTTTATTAGGAGAGATAGAGGGTAGGAGATGGAATCTGCTGCTAGCTTTAGAAATTCATTGGAGAGTTGGTCTGCTGCAAGGGTGGAGGGCTTAAGTTTGGAAAGATGTTTTTTGATGGTATTAGTTTGAATTGGTTTAGTTGAAAAGGAATTGAGGGTTCTGTCTAATTCATTAGGAATAGATGGGGGGTATTGCTGTTGTTTTTTACTATGGACAGTATAGAGTTGATAAAATGTGAATTGAATTGTGAGGCAATGCTATCTGTGGAATTTGTTGTGGTTGGAGCTAG